>NC_060959.1:1547500-1607500 GCF_910589235.1 Vespa crabro | reverse complement strand
TTTGTTCATGTTATTATTGTTATTATTGTTATCGTTGTTATTATTGTTTTTATTGTTATTTTTGTTATTGTTATTGTTGTTATTATTGTTATTGTTATTGTTATTATTGTTATTATTTTTATTATTGTTATTATTTTCGTTATTGTTATTATTGTTATTATTCTTATTATTGTGTTATTGTTATTATTGTTATTGTTATTGTTGTTATTATTGTTATTCTTATTGTTATTATTGTTACTATTGTTATTATTGTTATTATTGTTGTTATTGTTATTGTTGTTATTATTCTTATTATTGTGTTATTGTTATTATTGTTATTATTGTTATTGTTGTTATTATTGTTGTTATTATTGTTATTGTTGTTATTGTTATTATTGTTATTATTGTTATTGTTATTGTTATTATTGTTATTATTGTTATTATTGTTATTATTGTTCTTATTGCTATTATTGTTATTATTGTCATTATTGTTATTAGTGTTATTAATGTTATTATCGTTATTGTTGTTACTGTTGTTATTGTTGTTATTATTTTTATTATAGTTATTGTTGTTATTATTGTTATTGTTGTTATTGTTGGTATTATTGTTATTATTGTTATTATTATTATTATTATTATTAACGTTATATTGTTATTATTGTTATTGTTGTTATTGTTGTTATTGTTGTTATTGTTGTTATTATTGTTATTATTGTTATTGTTTTTATTATTGTTATTGTTGTTATTGTTGTTATTATTGTTATTATTGTTGTTATTTGTTAATGTGGTTATTATTGTTATTGTTGTTATTGTTGTTATTGTTGTTGTTATTGTTGTTATTGTTGTTATCTTTGTTATTATTGTTATTGTTGTTATTGTTGTTATTATTGTTCTTATTGTTATTGTTGTTATTATTGTTATTGTTGCTATTGTTGTTATTGTTGTTATTGTTATTGTTGTTAGTATTGTTATTGTTGTTATTGTTATTATTGTTATTAGTGTTATTAATGTTATTTTCGTTATTGTTGTTATTGTTGTTATTATTATTATTAAAGTTATTGTTGTTATTATTGTTATTGTTGTTATTGTTGTTATTATTGTAATTATTGTTATTAATATTATTATTGTTATTAATGTTATATTGTTATTATTGTTATTGTTGTAAACGTTGTTATTGTTGTTATTGATGTAATTATTTTTATCGTTGTTATTGTTGTTATTATTGTTATTGTTGTTATTGTTGTTATTATTGTAATTATTGTTATTAATATTATTATTATTATTATTAACGTTATATTGTTCTTATTGTTATTGTTGTTATTATTGTTATTGTTGTTATTGTTGTTATTATTGTTATTGTTTTTATTATTGTTATTGTTATTTTTGTTATTATTGTTATTGTTGTTATTGTTGTTGTTATTGTTGTTATTATTGTTATTATTGTTATTATCGTTATTGTTGTTATTGTTGTTTTTGTTGTTATTATTGTTATTGTTGTTATTGTTTAATTATTGTTATCGTTGTTATTGTTAATGTTGTTATTATTGTTATTGTTGTTGTTGTTGTTGTTATTGTTGTTGTTATTGTTATTATTGTTGTTATTGTTGTTATTGTTGTTATTATTATTATTATTGTTATTAATTTTATATTGTTATTATTTTTATTGTTGTTATTGTTGTTATTATTGTTATTATTGTTATTATTATTATTATTGTTATTAATGTTATATTGTTATTATTGTTATTGTTGTTAATGTTGTTATTGTTGTTATTGTTGTTATTATAGTTATTATTGTTATTGTTTTTATTATTGTTATTGTTATTGTTGTTATTATTGTTATTGTTGTTATTGTTGTTGTTATTGTTGTTATTATTGTTATTATTGTTATTATCGTTATTGTTGTTATTGTTGTTTTTGTTGTTATTATTGTTACTGTTGTTATTGTTGTAATTATTGTTATTGTTGTTATTGTTATTGTTGTTATTATTGTTATTGTTGTTATTTTTATTATTGGTATTATTGTTATTATTGTATTATTGTTATTGTTACTGTTATAATTGTCATTATTGTTATTATTATTATTGTTGTTATTATTGTTATTATTGTTATTATTGTTATTATTGTTATTATTGTTATTATTGTTATTGTTATTTTTGTTATTATTGTTGTTGTTATTGTTATTATTGTTATTACTGTTATTATTGTTGTTATTGTTATTGTTGTTATTATTCTTATTATTGTTGTTATTGTTATTATTGTTATTATTGTTATTATTTTTGTTATAGTTATTGTTGTTATTATTGTTATTGTTGTTATTGTTGTTATTATTGTTATTATTGTTATTATTATTATTATTATAATTATTAATGTTATATTGTTATTATTGTTATTGTTGTTATTGTTGTTATTGTTGTTATTGTTGTTATTATTGTTATTATTGTTATTATTGTTATTATTGTTATTATTGTTCTTATTACTATTATTGTTATTATTGTTAATATTGTTATTAGTGTTATTAATGCTATTATCGTTATTGTTGTTATTGTTGTTATTGTTTTATTATTTTTATTATAGTTATTGTTGTTATATTTGTTATTATTGTTCTTGTTGTTATTATTGTTATTGTTGTTATTGTTGTTATTGTTGTTATTGTTGTTATTGTTATTGTTGTTATTATTGTTATTGTTGTTATTTTTATTATTGGTATTATTGTTATTATTGTATTAATGTTATTGTTATTGTTATAATTGTTATTATTGTTATTATTATTATTATTGTTCTTATTGCTATTATTGTTATTGTTGTTATTGTTTTTATTATTGTTATTGTTGTTATTATTGTTATTATTGTTATTATCGTTATTGTTGTTAATGTTGTTATTGTTGTTATTATTTTGTATTTCTTGTTATTGTTGTTATTATTGTTATTGTTGTTATTGTCGTTATTGTTGTTGTTATTGTTATTTTTGTTCATGTTATTATTGTTATTATTGTTATCGTTGTTATTATTGTTTTTATTGTTATTATTGTTATTGTTATTGTTGTTATTATTGTTATTGTTATTGTTATTATTGTTATTATTTTTATTATTGTTATTATTTTCGTTATTGTTATTATTGTTATTATTCTTATTATTGTGTTATTGTTATTATTGTTATTGTTATTGTTGTTATTATTGTTATTCTTATTGTTATTATTGTTACTATTGTTATTATTGTTATTATTGTTGTTATTGTTATTGTTGTTATTATTCTTATTATTGTGTTATTGTTATTATTGTTATTATTGTTATTGTTGTTATTATTGTTATTGTTGTTATTGTTATTATTGTTATTATTGTTATTATTGTTATTATTGTTATTGTTATTGTTATTATTGTTATTATTGTTATTATTGTTATTATTGTTCTTATTGCTATTATTGTTATTATTGTCATTATTGTTATTAGTGTTATTAATGTTATTATCGTTATTGTTGTTACTTTTGTTATTGTTGTTATTATTTTTATTATTGTTATTATTGTTATTGTTATTGTTATTATTGTTATTATTGTTCTTATTACTATTATTGATATTATTGTTATTATTGTTATTAGTGTTATTAATGCTATTATCGTTATTGTTGTTGTTGTTATTGTTGTTATTATTTTTATTATAGTTATTGTTGTTATTATTGTTATTGTTGTTATTGTTGTTATTATTGTTATTGTTGTTATTATTGTTATTATTGTTATTATTATTATTATTGTTATTAATGTTATATTGTTATTATTGTTATTGTTGTTATTGTTGTTATTATTGTTATTATTGTCATTGTTATTATTATTGTTATTGTTGTTATTATTGTTATTATTGTTATTATCGTTATTGTTGTTAATGTTGTTATTGTTGTTATTATTTTGTATTTCTTGTTATTGTTGTTATTATTGTTATTGTTTTATTGTCGTTATTGTTGTTGTTATTGTTATTTTTGTTATTGTTATTATTGTTATTATTGTTATCGTTGTTATTATTGTTTTTATTGTTATTATTGTTATTGTTATTGTTGTTATTATTGTTATTGTTATTGTTATTATTGTTATTATTTTTATTATTGTTATTATTTTTGTTATTGTTATTGTTGTTATTATTCTTATTATTGTGTTATTGTTATTATTGTTATTGTTATTGTTGTTATTATTGTTATTGTTATTGTTATTATTGTTACTATTGTTATTATTGTTATTATTGTTGTTATTGTTATTGTTGTTATTATTCTTATAGTTGTGTTATTGTTATTATTGTTATTATTGTTATTGTTGTTATTATTGTTGTTATTATTGTTATTGTTGTTATTGTTATTATTGTTATTATTGTTATTATTGTTATTATTGTTATTGTTATTGTTATTATTGTTATTATTGTTATTATTGTTATTATTGTTCTTATTGCTATTATTGTTATTATTGTCATTATTGTTATTAGTGTTATTAATGTTATTATCGTTATTGTTGTTACTGTTGTTATTGTTGTTATTATTTTTATTATAGTTATTGTTGTTATTATTGTTATTGTAGTTATTGTTGGTATTATTGTTATTATTGTTACTATTATTATTATTATTATTAACGTTATATTGTTATTATTGTTATTGTTGTTATTGTTGTTATTGTTGTTATTGTTGTTATTATTGTTATTATTGTTATTGTTTTTATTATTGTTATTGTTGTTATTGTCTTTATTATTGTTATTATTGTTGTTATTTGTTAATGTGGTTATTATTGTTATTGTTGTTATTGTTGTTATTGTTGTTGCTATTGTTGTTATTGTTGTTATCTTTGTTATTATTGTTATTATTGTTCTTATTACTATTATTGTTATTATTGTTATTATTGTTATTGTTGTTATTGTCGCTATTGTTGTTGTTATTGTTATTTTTGTTCATGTTATTATTGTTATTATTGTTATCGTTGTTATTATTGTTTTTATTGTTATTTTTGTTATTGTTATTGTTGTTATTATTGTTATTGTTATTGTTATTATTGTTATTATTTTTATTATTGTTATTATTTTCGTTATTGTTATTATTGTTATTATTCTTATTATTGTGTTATTGTTATTATTGTTATTGTTATTGTTGTTATTATTGTTATTCTTATTGTTATTATTGTTACTATTGTTATTATTGTTATTATTGTTGTTATTGTTATTGTTGTTATTATTCTTATTATTGTGTTATTGTTATTATTGTTATTATTGTTATTGTTGTTATTATTGTTGTTATTATTGTTATTGTTGTTATTGTTATTATTGTTATTATTGTTATTGTTATTGTTATTATTGTTATTATTGTTATTATTGTTATTATTGTTCTTATTGCTATTATTGTTATTATTGTCATTATTGTTATTAGTGTTATTAATGTTATTATCGTTATTGTTGTTACTGTTGTTATTGTTGTTATTATTTTTATTATAGTTATTGTTGTTATTATTGTTATTGTTGTTATTGTTGGTATTATTGTTATTATTGTTATTATTATTATTATTATTATTAACGTTATATTGTTATTATTGTTATTGTTGTTATTGTTGTTATTGTTGTTATTGTTGTTATTATTGTTATTATTGTTATTGTTTTTATTATTGTTATTGTTGTTATTGTTGTTATTATTGTTATTATTGTTGTTATTTGTTAATGTGGTTATTATTGTTATTGTTGTTATTGTTGTTATTGTTGTTGTTATTGTTGTTATTTTTGTTATCTTTGTTATTATTGTTATTGTTGTTATTGTTGTTATTATTGTTCTTATTGTTATTGTTGTTATTATTGTTATTGTTGCTATTGTTGTTATTGTTGTTATTGTTATTGTTGTTAGTATTGTTATTGTTGTTATTGTTATTATTGTTATTAGTGTTATTAATGTTATTTTCGTTATTGTTGTTATTGTTGTTATTATTATTATTAAAGTTATTGTTGTTATTATTGTTATTGTTGTTATTGTTGTTATTATTGTAATTATTGCTATTAATATTATTATTGTTATTAATGTTATATTGTTATTATTGTTATTGTTGTAAACGTTGTTATTGTTGTTATTGATGTAATTATTTTTATCGTTGTTATTGTTGTTATTATTGTTATTGTTGTTATTGTTGTTATTATTGTAATTATTGTTATTAATATTATTATTATTATTATTAACGTTATATTGTTCTTATTGTTATTGTTGTTATTATTGTTATTGTTGTTATTGTTGTTATTATTGTTATTGTTTTTATTATTGTTATTGTTATTTTTGTTATTATTGTTATTGTTGTTATTGTTGTTGTTATTGTTGTTATTATTGTTATTATTGTTATTATCGTTATTGTTGTTATTGTTGTTTTTGTTGTTATTATTGTTATTGTTGTTATTGTTTAATTATTGTTATCGTTGTTATTGTTAATGTTGTTATTATTGTTATTGTTGTTGTTGTTGTTGTTATTGTTGTTGTTATTGTTATTATTGTTGTTATTGTTGTTATTGTTGTTATTATTATTATTATTGTTATTAATTTTATATTGTTATTATTTTTATTGTTGTTATTGTTGTTATTATTGTTATTATTGTTATTATTATTATTATTGTTATTAATGTTATATTGTTATTATTGTTATTGTTGTTAATGTTGTTATTGTTGTTATTGTTGTTATTATAGTTATTATTGTTATTGTTTTTATTATTGTTATTGTTATTGTTGTTATTATTGTTATTGTTGTTATTGTTGTTGTTATTGTTGTTATTATTGTTATTATTGTTATTACCGTTATTGTTGTTATTGTTGTTTTTGTTGTTATTATTGTTACTGTTGTTATTGTTGTAATTATTGTTATTGTTGTTATTGTTATTGTTGTTATTATTGTTATTGTTGTTATTTTTATTATTGGTATTATTGTTATTATTGTATTATTGTTATTGTTACTGTTATAATTGTCATTATTGTTATTATTATTATTGTTGTTATTATTGTTATTATTGTTATTATTGTTATTATTGTTATTATTGTTATTATTGTTATTATTGTTATTGTTATTTTTGTTATTATTGTTGTTGTTATTGTTATTATTGTTATTACTGTTATTATTGTTGTTATTGTTATTGTTGTTATTATTCTTATTATTGTTGTTATTGTTATTATTGTTATTATTGTTATTATTGTTATTATTTTTGTTATAGTTATTGTTGTTATTATTGTTATTGTTGTTATTGTTGTTATTATTGTTATTATTGTTATTATTATTATTATTATAATCATTAATGTTATATTGTTATTATTGTTATTGTTGTTATTGTTGTTATTGTTGTTATTGTTGTTATTATTGTTATTATTGTTATTATTGTTATTATTGTTATTATTGTTCTTATTACTATTATTGTTATTATTGTTATTATTGTTATTAGTGTTATTAATGCTATTATCGTTATTGTTGTTATTGTTGTTATTGTTTTATTATTTTTATTATAGTTATTGTTGTTATATTTGTTATTATTGTTCTTGTTGTTATTATTGTTATTGTTGTTATTATTGTTATTGTTGTTATTATTGTTATTATTGTTATTATTATTATTATTGTTATTAATGTTATATTGTTATTATTGTTATTGTTGTTATTGTTGTTATTATTGTTATTATTGTCTTTGTTTTTATTATTGTTATTGTTGTTATTATTGTTATTATTGTTATTATCGTTATTGTTGTTAATGTTGTTATTGTTGTTATTATTTTGTATTTCTTGTTATTGTTGTTATTATTGTTATTGTTGTTATTGTCGTTATTGTTGTTGTTATTGTTATTTTTGTTATTGTTATTATTGTTATTATTGTTATCGTTGTTATTATTGTTTTTATTGTTATTATTGTTATTGTTATTGTTGTTATTATTGTTATTGTTATTGTTATTATTGTTATTATTTTTATTATTGTTATTATTTTTGTTATTGTTATTGTTGTTATTATTCTTATTATTGTGTTATTGTTATTATTGTTATTGTTATTGTTGTTATTATTGTTATTGTTATTGTTATTATTGTTACTATTGTTATTATTGTTATTATTGTTGTTATTGTTATTGTTGTTATTATTCTTATAGTTGTGTTATTGTTATTATTGTTATTATTGTTATTGTTGTTATTATTGTTGTTATTATTGTTATTGTTGTTATTGTTATTATTGTTATTATTGTTATTATTGTTATTATTGTTATTGTTATTGTTATTATTGTTATTATTGTTATTATTGTTATTATTGTTCTTATTGCTATTATTGTTATTATTGTCATTATTGTTATTAGTGTTATTAATGTTATTATCGTTATTGTTGTTACTGTTGTTATTGTTGTTATTATTTTTATTATAGTTATTGTTGTTATTATTGTTATTGTTGTTATTGTTGGTATTATTGTTATTATTGTTACTATTATTATTATTATTATTAACGTTATATTGTTATTATTGTTATTGTTGTTATTGTTGTTATTGTTGTTATTGTTGTTATTATTGTTATTATTGTTATTGTTTTTATTATTGTTATTGTTGTTATTGTCTTTATTATTGTTATTATTGTTGTTATTTGTTAATGTGGTTATTATTGTTATTGTTGTTATTGTTGTTATTGTTGTTGCTATTGTTGTTATTGTTGTTATCTTTGTTATTATTGTTATTGTTGTTATTGTTGTTATTATTGTTCTTATTGTTATTGTTGTTATTATTGTTATTGTTGCTATTGTTGTTATTGTTGTTATTGTTATTGTTGTTAGTATTGTTATTGTTGTTATTGTTATTATTGTTATTATTGTTATTAGTGTTATTAATGTTATTTTCGTTATTGTTGTTATTGTTGTTATTATTTTTATTAAAGTTATTGTTGTTATTATTGTTATTGTTGTTATTGTTGTTATTATTGTAATTATTGTTATTAATATTATTATTGTTATTAATGTTATATTGTTATTATTGTTATTGTTGTAAACGTTGTTATTGTTGTTATTGATGTAATTATTTTTATCGTTGTTATTGTTGTTATTATTGTTATTGTTGTTATTGTTGTTATTATTGTAATTATTGTTATTAATATTATTATTGTTATTAATGTTATATTGTTATTATTGTTATTGTTGTAAACGTTGTTATTGTTGTTATTGATGTAATTATTTTTATCGTTGTTATTGTTAATGTTGTTATTATTGTTATTGTTGTTATTGTTGTTGTTATTGTTGTTATTGTTGTTATTATTGTTATTGTTTTTATTATTGTTATTGTTATTGTCATTATTGTTATTATTATTAATATTGTTATTATTGTTATTATTTTTATTATTGTTATTATTTTTGTTATTGTTATTGTTGTTATTATTCTTATTATTGTGTTATTGTTATTATTGTTATTGTTATTGTTGTTATTATTGTTATTGTTACTGTTATAATTGTTATTATTGTTATTATTATTATTATTGTTCTTATTGCTATTATTGTTATTGTTGTTATTGTTTGTATTATTGTTATTGTTGTTATTGTTGTTATTATTTGTTATTAATGTTATTATTGTTATTATTGTTATTATTGTTATTGTTTTTATTATTGTTATTGTTATTGTCATTATTGTTATTATTATTATTGTTGTTATTATTGTTATTATTGTTATTATTGTTGTTATTATTGTTATTGTTGTTATTGTTATTATTGTTATTATTGTTATTATTGTTATTATTGTTATTGTTATTGTTATTATTGTTATTATTGTTATTATTGTTATTATTGTTCTTATTGCTATTATTGTTATTATTGTCATTATTGTTATTAGTGTTATTAATGTTATTATCGTTATTGTTGTTACTGTTGTTATTGTTGTTATTATTTTTATTATAGTTATTGTTGTTATTATTGTTATTGTTGTTATTGTTGGTATTATTGTTATTATTGTTACTATTATTATTATTATTATTAACGTTATATTGTTATTATTGTTATTGTTGTTATTGTTGTTATTGTTGTTATTGTTGTTATTATTGTTATTATTGTTATTGTTTTTATTATTGTTATTGTTGTTATTGTTGTTATTATTGTTATTATTGTTGTTATTTGTTAATGGTGTTATTATTGTTATTGTTGTTATTGTTGTTATTGTTATTGTTGTTAGTATTGTTATTGCTGTTATTGTTATTATTGTTATTATTGTTATTAGTGTTATTAATGTTATTTTCGTTATTGTTGTTATTGTTGTTATTATTTTTATTAAAGTTATTGTTGTTATTATTGTTATTGTTGTTATTGTTGTTATTATTGTAATTATTGTTATTAATATTATTATTGTTATTAATGTTATATTGTTATTATTGTTATTGTTGTAAACGTTGTTATTGTTGTTATTGATGTAATTATTTTTATCGTTGTTATTGTTGTTATTATTGTTATTGTTGTTATTGATGTTATTATTGTAATTATTGTTATTAATATTATTATTGTTATTAATGTTATATTGTTATTATTGTTATTGTTGTAAACGTTGTTATTGTTGTTATTGATGTAATTATTTTTATCGTTGTTATTGTTAATGTTGTTATTATTGTTATTGTTGTTATTATTGTTATTATTGTTATTTTTTTTTATTGTTATTGTTGTTATTGTTGTTATTAATGTTATTATTGTTACTATTATTATTATTGTAATTAATCTTATATTGTTATTATTATTATTATTATTATTAATGTTATGTTGTTATTATTGTTATTGTTGTTAATGTTGTTATTGTTGTTATTGTTGTTATTATTGTTATTATTGTTATTTTTTTTTATTGTTATTGTTGTTATTGTTGTTATTAATGTTATTATTGTTACTATTATTATTATTGTAATTAATGTTATATTGTTATTATTATTATTATTGTTATTAATGTTATATTGTTATTATTGTTATTGTTGTTATTGTTGTTATTACTGTTATTATTGTTATTGTTTTTATTATTTTTATTGTTGTTATTATTGTTATTATTGTTATTATCGTTATTGTTGTTAATGTTGTTATTGTTGTTATTATTTTGTATTTCTTGTTATTGTTGTTATTATTGTTATTGTTGTTATTGTTGTTATAGTTGTTGTTATTGTTATTTTTGTTATTGTTATTATTGTTATTATTGTTTTCGTTGTTATTATTGTTATTATTGTTATTATTGTTATTGTTATTGTCATTATTTTTATTATTATTGTTATTATTGTTATTATTGTTATTATTGTTATTGTTGTTATTTTTGTTATTGTTGTTATTGTTGTTATTATTGTTATTGTTGTTATTGTTGTTATTATTTGTTATTAATGTTATTGTTGTTATTATTGTTGTTATTATTGTTATTGTTGTTATTATTGTTATTATTATTATTATTGTTATTAATGTTATATTGTTATTATTGTTATTGTTGTTAATGTTGTTATTGTTGTTTTTGTTGTTATTATAGTTATTATTGTTATTGTTTTTATTATTGTTATTGTTATTGTTGTTATTATTGTTATTGTTGTTATTGTTGTTGTTATTGTTGTTATTATTGTTATTATTGTTATTATCGTTATTGTTGTTATTGTTGTTTTTGTTGTTATTATTGTTACTGTTGTTATTGTTGTAATTATTGTTATTGTTGTTATTGTTATTGTTGTTATTATTGTTATTGTTGTTATTTTTATTATTGGTATTATTGTTATTATTGTATTATTGTTATTGTTACTGTTATAATTGTCATTATTGTTATTATTATTGTTATTATTGTTATTATTGTTATTATTGTTATTATTGTTATTATTGTTATTGTTATTTTTGTTATTATTGTTGTTGTTATTGTTATTATTGTTATTACTGTTATTATTGTTATTATTGTTGTTATTGTTATTGTTGTTATTATTCTTATTATTGTTGTTATTGTTATTATTGTTATTATTGTTATTATTTTTGTTATAGTTATTGTTGTTATTATTGTTATTGTTGTTATTGTTGTTATTATTGTTATTATTGTTATTATTATTATTATTATAATTATTAATGTTATATTGTTATTATTGTTATTGTTGTTATTGTTGTTATTGTTGTTATTGTTGTTATTATTGTTATTATTGTTATTATTGTTATTATTGTTATTATTGTTCTTATTACTATTATTGTTATTATTGTTATTATTGTTATTAGTGTTATTAATGCTATTATCGTTATTGTTGTTATTGTTGTTATTGTTTTATTATTTTTATTATAGTTATTGTTGTTATATTTGTTATTATTGTTCTTGTTGTTATTATTGTTATTGTTGTTATTGTTGTTATTGTTGTTATTGTTGTTATTGTTATTGTTGTTATTATTGTTATTGTTGTTATTTTTATTATTGGTATTATTGTTATTATTGTATTATTGTTATTGTTATTGTTATAATTGTTATTATTGTTATTATTATTATTATTGTTCTTATTGCTATTATTGTTATTGTTGTTATTGTTTTTATTATTGTTATTGTTGTTATTATTGTTATTATTGTTATTATCGTTATTGTTGTTAATGTTGTTATTGTTGTTATTATTTTGTATTTCTTGTTATTGTTGTTATTATTGTTATTGTTGTTATTGTCGCTATTGTTGTTGTTATTGTTATTTTTGTTCATGTTATTATTGTTATTATTGTTATCGTTGTTATTATTGTTTTTATTGTTATTTTTGTTATTGTTATTGTTGTTATTATTGTTATTGTTATTGTTATTATTGTTATTATTTTTATTATTGTTATTATTTTCGTTATTGTTATTATTGTTATTATTCTTATTATTGTGTTATTGTTATTATTGTTATTGTTATTGTTGTTATTATTGTTATTCTTATTGTTATTATTGTTACTATTGTTATTATTGTTATTATTGTTGTTATTGTTATTGTTGTTATTATTCTTATTATTGTGTTATTGTTATTATTGTTATTATTGTTATTGTTGTTATTATTGTTGTTATTATTGTTATTGTTGTTATTGTTATTATTGTTATTATTGTTATTGTTATTGTTATTATTGTTATTATTGTTATTATTGTTATTATTGTTCTTATTGCTATTATTGTTATTATTGTCATTATTGTTATTAGTGTTATTAATGTTATTATCGTTATTGTTGTTACTGTTGTTATTGTTGTTATTATTTTTATTATAGTTATTGTTGTTATTATTGTTATTGTTGTTATTGTTGGTATTATTGTTATTATTGTTATTATTATTATTATTATTATTAACGTTATATTGTTATTATTGTTATTGTTGTTATTGTTGTTATTGTTGTTATTGTTGTTATTATTGTTATTATTGTTATTGTTTTTATTATTGTTATTGTTGTTATTGTTGTTATTATTGTTATTATTGTTGTTATTTGTTAATGTGGTTATTATTGTTATTGTTGTTATTGTTGTTATTGTTGTTGTTATTGTTGTTATTGTTGTTATCTTTGTTATTATTGTTATTGTTGTTATTGTTGTTATTATTGTTCTTATTGTTATTGTTGTTATTATTGTTATTGTTGCTATTGTTGTTATTGTTGTTATTGTCATTGTTGTTAGTATTGTTATTGTTGTTATTGTTATTATTGTTATTAGTGTTATTAATGTTATTTTCGTTATTGTTGTTATTGTTGTTATTATTATTATTAAAGTTATTGTTGTTATTATTGTTATTGTTGTTATTGTTGTTATTATTGTAATTATTGTTATTAATATTATTATTGTTATTAATGTTATATTGTTATTATTGTTATTGTTGTAAACGTTGTTATTGTTGTTATTGATGTAATTATTTTTATCGTTGTTATTGTTGTTATTATTGTTATTGTTGTTATTGTTGTTATTATTGTAATTATTGTTATTAATATTATTATTATTATTATTAACGTTATATTGTTCTTATTGTTATTGTTGTTATTATTGTTATTGTTGTTATTGTTGTTATTATTGTTATTGTTTTTATTATTGTTATTGTTATTTTTGTTATTATTGTTATTGTTGTTATTGTTGTTGTTATTGTTGTTATTATTGTTATTATTGTTATTATCGTTATTGTTGTTATTGTTGTTTTTGTTGTTATTATTGTTATTGTTGTTATTGTTTAATTATTGTTATCGTTGTTATTGTTAATGTTGTTATTATTGTTATTGTTGTTGTTGTTGTTGTTATTGTTGTTGTTATTGTTATTATTGTTGTTATTGTTGTTATTGTTGTTATTATTATTATTATTGTTATTAATTTTATATTGTTATTATTTTTATTGTTGTTATTGTTGTTATTATTGTTATTATTGTTATTATTATTATTATTGTTATTAATGTTATATTGTTATTATTGTTATTGTTGTTAATGTTGTTATTGTTGTTATTGTTGTTATTATAGTTATTATTGTTATTGTTTTTATTATTGTTATTGTTATTGTTGTTATTATTGTTATTGTTGTTATTGTTGTTGTTATTGTTGTTATTATTGTTATTATTGTTATTATCGTTATTGTTGTTATTGTTGTTTTTGTTGTTATTATTGTTACTGTTGTTATTGTTGTAATTATTGTTATTGTTGTTATTGTTATTGTTGTTATTATTGTTATTGTTGTTATTTTTATTATTGGTATTATTGTTATTATTGTATTATTGTTATTGTTACTGTTATAATTGTCATTATTGTTATTATTATTATTGTTGTTATTATTGTTATTATTGTTATTATTGTTATTATTGTTATTATTGTTATTATTGTTATTGTTATTTTTGTTATTATTGTTGATGTTATTGTTATTATTGTTATTACTGTTATTATTGTTGTTATTGTTATTGTTGTTATTATTCTTATTATTGTTGTTATTGTTATTATTGTTATTATTGTTATTATTTTTGTTATAGTTATTGTTGTTATTATTGTTATTGTTGTTATTGTTGTTATTATTGTTATTATTGTTATTATTATTATTATTATAATTATTAATGTTATATTGTTATTATTGTTATTGTTGTTATTGTTGTTATTGTTGTTATTGTTGTTATTATTGTTATTATTGTTATTATTGTTATTATTGTTATTATTGTTCTTATTACTATTATTGTTATTATTGTTAATATTGTTATTAGTGTTATTAATGCTATTATCGTTATTGTTGTTATTGTTGTTATTGTTTTATTATTTTTATTATAGTTATTGTTGTTATATTTGTTATTATTGTTCTTGTTGTTATTATTGTTATTGTTGTTATTGTTGTTATTGTTGTTATTGTTGTTATTGTTATTGTTGTTATTATTGTTATTGTTGTTATTTTTATTATTGGTATTATTGTTATTATTGTATTAATGTTATTGTTATTGTTATAATTGTTATTATTGTTATTATTATTATTATTGTTCTTATTGCTATTATTGTTATTGTTGTTATTGTTGTTATTATTGTTATTGTTGTTATTATTGTTATTATTGTTATTATCGTTATTGTTGTTAATGTTGTTATTGTTGTTATTATTTTGTATTTCTTGTTATTGTTGTTATTATTGTTATTGTTGTTATTGTCGTTATTGTTGTTGTTATTGTTATTTTTGTTCATGTTATTATTGTTATTATTGTTATCGTTGTTATTATTGTTTTTATTGTTATTATTGTTATTGTTATTGTTGTTATTATTGTTATTGTTATTGTTATTATTGTTATTATTTTTATTATTGTTATTATTTTCGTTATTGTTATTATTGTTATTATTCTTATTATTGTGTTATTGTTATTATTGTTATTGTTATTGTTGTTATTATTGTTATTCTTATTGTTATTATTGTTACTATTGTTATTATTGTTATTATTGTTGTTATTGTTATTGTTGTTATTATTCTTATTATTGTGTTATTGTTATTATTGTTATTATTGTTATTGTTGTTATTATTGTTATTGTTGTTATTGTTATTATTGTTATTATTGTTATTATTGTTATTATTGTTATTGTTATTGTTATTATTGTTATTATTGTTATTATTGTTATTATTGTTCTTATTGCTATTATTGTTATTATTGTCATTATTGTTATTAGTGTTATTAATGTTATTATCGTTATTGTTGTTACTTTTGTTATTGTTGTTATTATTTTTATTATTGTTATTATTGTTATTGTTATTGTTATTATTGTTATTATTGTTCTTATTACTATTATTGATATTATTGTTATTATTGTTATTAGTGTTATTAATGCTATTATCGTTATTGTTGTTGTTGTTATTGTTGTTATTATTTTTATTATAGTTATTGTTGTTATTATTGTTATTGTTGTTATTGTTGTTATTATTGTTATTGTTGTTATTATTGTTATTATTGTTATTATTATTATTATTGTTATTAATGTTATATTGTTATTATTGTTATTGTTGTTATTGTTGTTATTATTGTTATTATTGTCATTGTTTTTATTATTGTTATTGTTGTTATTATTGTTATTATTGTTATTATCGTTATTGTTGTTAATGTTGTTATTGTTGTTATTATTTTGTATTTCTTGTTATTGTTGTTATTATTGTTATTGTTTTATTGTCGTTATTGTTGTTGTTATTGTTATTTTTGTTATTGTTATTATTGTTATTATTGTTATCGTTGTTATTATTGTTTTTATTGTTATTATTGTTATTGTTATTGTTGTTATTATTGTTATTGTTATTGTTATTATTGTTATTATTTTTATTATTGTTATTATTTTTGTTATTGTTATTGTTGTTATTATTCTTATTATTGTGTTATTGTTATTATTGTTATTGTTATTGTTGTTATTATTGTTATTGTTATTGTTATTATTGTTACTATTGTTATTATTGTTATTATTGTTGTTATTGTTATTGTTGTTATTATTCTTATAGTTGTGTTATTGTTATTATTGTTATTATTGTTATTGTTGTTATTATTGTTGTTATTATTGTTATTGTTGTTATTGTTATTATTGTTATTATTGTTATTATTGTTATTATTGTTATTGTTATTGTTATTATTGTTATTATTGTTATTATTGTTATTATTGTTCTTATTGCTATTATTGTTATTATTGTCATTATTGTTATTAGTGTTATTAATGTTATTATCGTTATTGTTGTTACTGTTGTTATTGTTGTTATTATTTTTATTATAGTTATTGTTGTTATTATTGTTATTGTTGTTATTGTTGGTATTATTGTTATTATTGTTACTATTATTATTATTATTATTAACGTTATATTGTTATTATTGTTATTGTTGTTATTGTTGTTATTGTTGTTATTGTTGTTATTATTGTTATTATTGTTATTGTTTTTATTATTGTTATTGTTGTTATTGTCTTTATTATTGTTATTATTGTTGTTATTTGTTAATGTGGTTATTATTGTTATTGTTGTTATTGTTGTTATTGTTGTTGCTATTGTTGTTATTGTTGTTATCTTTGTTATTATTGTTATTATTGTTCTTATTACTATTATTGTTATTATTGTTATTATTGTTATTGTTGTTATTGTCGCTATTGTTGTTGTTATTGTTATTTTTGTTCATGTTATTATTGTTATTATTGTTATCGTTGTTATTATTGTTTTTATTGTTATTTTTGTTATTGTTATTGTTGTTATTATTGTTATTGTTATTGTTATTATTGTTATTATTTTTATTATTGTTATTATTTTCGTTATTGTTATTATTGTTATTATTCTTATTATTGTGTTATTGTTATTATTGTTATTGTTATTGTTGTTATTATTGTTATTCTTATTGTTATTATTGTTACTATTGTTATTATTGTTATTATTGTTGTTATTGTTATTGTTGTTATTATTCTTATTATTGTGTTATTGTTATTATTGTTATTATTGTTATTGTTGTTATTATTGTTGTTATTATTGTTATTGTTGTTATTGTTATTATTGTTATTATTGTTATTGTTATTGTTATTATTGTTATTATTGTTATTATTGTTATTATTGTTCTTATTGCTATTATTGTTATTATTGTCATTATTGTTATTAGTGTTATTAATGTTATTATCGTTATTGTTGTTACTGTTGTTATTGTTGTTATTATTTTTATTATAGTTATTGTTGTTATTATTGTTATTGTTGTTATTGTTGGTATTATTGTTATTATTGTTATTATTATTATTATTATTATTAACGTTATATTGTTATTATTGTTATTGTTGTTATTGTTGTTATTGTTGTTATTGTTGTTATTATTGTTATTATTGTTATTGTTTTTATTATTGTTATTGTTGTTATTGTTGTTATTATTGTTATTATTGTTGTTATTTGTTAATGTGGTTATTATTGTTATTGTTGTTATTGTTGTTATTGTTGTTGTTATTGTTGTTATTGTTGTTATCTTTGTTATTATTGTTATTGTTGTTATTGTTGTTATTATTGTTCTTATTGTTATTGTTGTTATTATTGTTATTGTTGCTATTGTTGTTATTGTTGTTATTGTTATTGTTGTTAGTATTGTTATTGTTGTTATTGTTATTATTGTTATTAGTGTTATTAATGTTATTTTCGTTATTGTTGTTATTGTTGTTATTATTATTATTAAAGTTATTGTTGTTATTATTGTTATTGTTGTTATTGTTGTTATTATTGTAATTATTGTTATTAATATTATTATTGTTATTAATGTTATATTGTTATTATTGTTATTGTTGTAAACGTTGTTATTGTTGTTATTGATGTAATTATTTTTATCGTTGTTATTGTTGTTATTATTGTTATTGTTGTTATTGTTGTTATTATTGTAATTATTGTTATTAATATTATTATTATTATTATTAACGTTATATTGTTCTTATTGTTATTGTTGTTATTATTGTTATTGTTGTTATTGTTGTTATTATTGTTATTGTTTTTATTATTGTTATTGTTATTTTTGTTATTATTGTTATTGTTGTTATTGTTGTTGTTATTGTTGTTATTATTGTTATTATTGTTATTATCGTTATTGTTGTTATTGTTGTTTTTGTTGTTATTATTGTTATTGTTGTTATTGTTTAATTATTGTTATCGTTGTTATTGTTAATGTTGTTATTATTGTTACTGTTGTTATTGTTGTAATTATTGTTATTGTTGTTATTGTTATTGTTGTTATTATTGTTATTGTTGTTATTTTTATTATTGGTATTATTGTTATTATTGTATTATTGTTATTGTTACTGTTATAATTGTCATTATTGTTATTATTATTATTGTTGTTATTATTGTTATTATTGTTATTATTGTTATTATTGTTATTATTGTTATTATTGTTATTATTGTTATTGTTATTTTTGTTATTATTGTTGTTGTTATTGTTATTATTGTTATTACTGTTATTATTGTTGTTATTGTTATTGTTGTTATTATTCTTATTATTGTTGTTATTGTTATTATTGTTATTATTGTTATTATTGTTATTATTTTTGTTATAGTTATTGTTGTTATTATTGTTATTGTTGTTATTGTTGTTATTATTGTTATTATTGTTATTATTATTATTATTATAATTATTAATGTTATATTGTTATTATTGTTATTGTTGTTATTGTTGTTATTGTTGTTATTGTTGTTATTATTGTTATTATTGTTATTATTGTTATTATTGTTATTATTGTTCTTATTACTATTATTGTTATTATTGTTATTATTGTTATTAGTGTTATTAATGCTATTATCGTTATTGTTGTTATTGTTGTTATTGTTTTATTATTTTTATTATAGTTATTGTTGTTATATTTGTTATTATTGTTCTTGTTGTTATTATTGTTATTGTTGTTATTGTTGTTATTGTTGTTATTGTTGTTATTGTTATTGTTGTTATTATTGTTATTGTTGTTATTTTTATTATTGGTATTATTGTTATTATTGTATTAATGTTATTGTTATTGTTATAATTGTTATTATTGTTATTATTATTATTATTGTTCTTATTGCTATTATTGTTATTGTTGTTATTGTTTTTATTATTGTTATTGTTGTTATTATTGTTATTATTGTTATTATCGTTATTGTTGTTAATGTTGTTATTGTTGTTATTATTTTGTATTTCTTGTTATTGTTGTTATTATTGTTATTGTTGTTATTGTCGTTATTGTTGTTGTTATTGTTATTTTTGTTCATGTTATTATTGTTATTATTGTTATCGTTGTTATTATTGTTTTTATTGTTATTATTGTTATTGTTATTGTTGTTATTATTGTTATTGTTATTGTTATTATTGTTATTATTTTTATTATTGTTATTATTTTCGTTATTGTTATTATTGTTATTATTCTTATTATTGTGTTATTGTTATTATTGTTATTGTTATTGTTGTTATTATTGTTATTCTTATTGTTATTATTGTTACTATTGTTATTATTGTTATTATTGTTGTTATTGTTATTGTTGTTATTATTCTTATTATTGTGTTATTGTTATTATTGTTATTATTGTTATTGTTGTTATTATTGTTATTGTTGTTATTGTTATTATTGTTATTATTGTTATTATTGTTATTATTGTTATTGTTATTGTTATTATTGTTATTATTGTTATTATTGTTATTATTGTTCTTATTGCTATTATTGTTATTATTGTCATTATTGTTATTAGTGTTATTAATGTTATTATCGTTATTGTTGTTACTTTTGTTATTGTTGTTGTTATTTTTATTATTGTTATTATTGTTATTGTTATTGTTATTATTGTTATTATTGTTCTTATTACTATTATTGATATTATTGTTATTATTGTTATTAGTGTTATTAATGCTATTATCGTTATTGTTGTTGTTGTTATTGTTGTTATTATTTTTATTATAGTTATTGTTGTTATTATTGTTATTGTTGTTATTGTTGTTATTATTGTTATTGTTGTTATTATTGTTATTATTGTTATTATTATTATTATTGTTATTAATGTTATATTGTTATTATTGTTATTGTTGTTATTGTTGTTATTATTGTTATTATTGTCTTTGTTTTTATTATTGTTATTGTTGTTATTATTGTTATTATTGTTATTATCGTTATTGTTGTTAATGTTGTTATTGTTGTTATTATTTTGTATTTCTTGTTATTGTTGATATTATTGTTATTGTTGTTATTGTCGTTATTGTTGTTGTTATTGTTATTTTTGTTATTGTTATTATTGTTATTATTGTTATCGTTGTTATTATTGTTTTTATTGTTATTATTGTTATTGTTATTGTTATTGTTATTATTGTTATTATTTTTATTATTGTTATTATTTTTGTTATTGTTATTGTTGTTATTATTCTTATTATTGTGTTATTGTTATTATTGTTATTGTTATTGTTGTTATTATTGTTATTGTTATTGTTATTATTGTTACTATTGTTATTATTGTTATTATTGTTGTTATTGTTATTGTTGTTATTATTCTTATAGTTGTGTTATTGTTATTATTGTTATTATTGTTATTGTTGTTATTATTGTTGTTATTATTGTTATTGTTGTTATTGTTATTATTGTTATTATTGTTATTATTGTTATTATTGTTATTGTTATTGTTATTATTGTTATTATTGTTATTATTGTTATTATTGTTCTTATTGCTATTATTGTTATTATTGTCATTATTGTTATTAGTGTTATTAATGTTATTATCGTTATTGTTGTTACTGTTGTTATTGTTGTTATTATTTTTATTATAGTTATTGTTGTTATTATTGTTATTGTTGTTATTGTTGGTATTATTGTTATTATTGTTACTATTATTATTATTATTATTAACGTTATATTGTTATTATTGTTATTGTTGTTATTGTTGTTATTGTTGTTATTGTTGTTATTATTGTTATTATTGTTATTGTTTTTATTATTGTTATTGTTGTTATTGTCTTTATTATTGTTATTATTGTTGTTATTTGTTAATGTGGTTATTATTGTTATTGTTGTTATTGTTGTTATTGTTGTTGCTATTGTTGTTATTGTTGTTATCTTTGTTATTATTGTTATTGTTGTTATTGTTGTTATTATTGTTCTTATTGTTATTGTTGTTATTATTGTTATTGTTGCTATTGTTGTTATTGTTGTTATTGTTATTGTTGTTAGTATTGTTATTGTTGTTATTGTTATTATTGTTATTATTGTTATTAGTGTTATTAATGTTATTTTCGTTATTGTTGTTATTGTTGTTATTATTTTTATTAAAGTTATTGTTGTTATTATTGTTATTGTTGTTATTGTTGTTATTATTGTAATTATTGTTATTAATATTATTATTGTTATTAATGTTATATTGTTATTATTGTTATTGTTGTAAACGTTGTTATTGTTGTTATTGATGTAATTATTTTTATCGTTGTTATTGTTGTTATTATTGTTATTGTTGTTATTGTTGTTATTATTGTAATTATTGTTATTAATATTATTATTGTTATTAATGTTATATTGTTATTATTGTTATTGTTGTAAACGTTGTTATTGTTGTTATTGATGTAATTATTTTTATCGTTGTTATTGTTAATGTTGTTATTATTGTTATTGTTGTTATTGTTGTTGTTATTGTTGTTATTGTTGTTATTATTGTTATTGTTTTTATTATTGTTATTGTTATTGTCATTATTGTTATTATTATTAATATTGTTATTATTGTTATTATTGTTATTATTGTTATTGTTGTTATTTTTGTTATTGTTGTTATTGTTTGTATTATTGTTATTGTTGTTGTTATTGTTAATGTGGTTATTATTGTTATTGTTGTTATTGTTGTTATTGTTGTTATTATTTTTATTAAAGTTATTGTTGTTATTATTGTTATTATTGTTATTATTTTTCTTATTGATATTATTGTTATTATTGTTAATATTGTTATTATTGTTATTATTATTATTATTATTATTAACGTTATATTGTTATTATTGTTATTGTTGTTATTATTGTTATTGTTGTTATTGTTGTTATTATTGTTATTGTTATTATTATTGTTATTGTTATTTTTGTTATTATTGTTATTGTTGTTATTGTTGTTGTTATTGTTGTTATTATTGTTATTATTGTTATTATCGTTATTGTTGTTATTGTTGTTATTATTTTTATTAAAGTTATTGTTGTTATTATTGTTATTGTTGTTATTGTTGTTATTATTGTTATTATTGTTATTATTATTATTATTGTTATTAATGTTATATTGTTATTATTGTTATTGTTGTTAATGTTGTTATTGTTGTTATTGTTGTTATTATAGTTATTATTGTTATTGTTTTTATTATTGTTATTGTTATTGTTGTTATTATTGTTATTGTTGTTATTGTTGTTGTTATTGTTGTTATTATTGTTATTATTGTTATTATCGTTATTGTTGTTATTTTTTTTTTGTTGTTATTATTGTTATTGTTGTTATTGTTGTAATTATTGTTATTGTTGTTATTGTTATTGTTGTTATTATTGTTATTGTTGTTATTTTTATTATTGGTATTGTTGTTATTGTTTGTATTATTGTTATTGTTGTTATTGTTGTTATTATTTGTTATTAATGTTATTATTGTTATTATTGTTATTATTGTTATTGTTTTTATTATTGTTATTGTTATTGTCATTATTGTTATTATTATTATTGTTGTTATTATTGTTATTATTGTTATTATTTTTATTATTGTTATTATTGTTATTATTGTTATTATTGTTATTGTTATTTTTGTTATTATTGTTGTTGTTATTGTTATTATTGTTATTATTGTTATTATTGTTATTATTGTTGTTATTGTTATTGTTGTTATTATTCTTATTATTGTTGTTATTGTTATTATTGTTATTATTGTTATTATTTTTGTTATAGTTATTGTTGTTATTATTGTTATTGTTGTTATTGTTGTTATTATTGTTATTATTGTTATTATTATTATTATTATAATTATTAATGTTATATTGTTATTATTGTTATTGTTGTTATTGTTGTTATTGTTGTTATTGTTGTTATTATTGTTATTATTGTTATTGTTATTGTTATTATTGTTATTATTGATATTATTGTTCTTATTACTATTATTGTTATTATTGTTATTATTGTTATTAGTATTATTAATGCTATTATCGTTATTGTTGTTATTGTTGTTATTGTTGTTATTATTTTTATTATAGTTATTGTTGTTATTATTGTTATTGTTGTTATTGTTGTTATTATTGTTATTGTTGATATTATTGTTATTATTGTTATTATTATTATTATTGTTATTAATGTTATATTGTTATTATTGTTATTGTTGTTATTGTTGTTATTATTGTTATTATTGTCATTGTTTTTATTACTGTTATTGTTGTTATTATTGTTATTATTGTTATTATCGTTATTGTTGTTAATGTTGTTATTGTTGTTATTATTTTGTATTTCTTGTTATTGTTGTTATTATTGTTATTGTTGTTATTGTCGTTATTGTTGTTGTTATTGTTATTTTTGTTATTGTTATTATTGTTATTATTGTTATCGTTGTTATTATTGTTTTTATTGTTATTATTGTTATTGTTATTGTTGTTATTATTGTTATTGTTATTGTTATTATTGTTATTATTTTTATTATTGTTATTATTTTTGTTATTGTTATTGTTGTTATTATTCTTATTATTGTGTTATTGTTATTATTGTTATTGTTATTGTTGTTATTATTGTTATTGTTATTGTTATTATTGTTACTATTGTTATTATTGTTATTATTGTTGTTATTGTTATTGTTGTTATTATTCTTATTATTGTGTTATTGTTATTATTGTTATTATTGTTATTGTTGTTATTATTGTTGTTATTATTGTTATTGTTGTTATTGTTATTATTGTTATTATTGTTATTATTGTTATTATTGTTATTGTTATTGTTATTATTGTTATTATTGTTATTATTGTTATTATTGTTCTTATTGCTATTATTGTTATTATTGTCATTATTGTTATTAGTGTTATTAATGTTATTATCGTTATTGTTGTTACTGTTGTTATTGTTGTTATTATTTTTATTATAGTTATTGTTGTTATTATTGTTATTGTTGTTATTGTTGGTATTATTGTTATTATTGTTACTATTATTATTATTATTATTAACGTTATATTGTTATTATTGTTATTGTTGTTATTGTTGTTATTGTTGTTATTGTTGTTATTATTGTTATTATTGTTATTGTTTTTATTATTGTTATTGTTGTTATTGTTGTTATTATTGTTATTATTGTTGTTATTTGTTAATGGTGTTATTATTGTTATTGTTGTTATTGTTGTTATTGTTATTGTTGTTAGTATTGTTATTGTTGTTATTGTTATTATTGTTATTATTGTTATTAGTGTTATTAATGTTATTTTCGTTATTGTTGTTATTGTTGTTATTATTTTTATTAAAGTTATTGTTGTTATTATTGTTATTGTTGTTATTGTTGTTATTATTGTAATTATTGTTATTAATATTATTATTGTTATTAATGTTATATTGTTATTATTGTTATTGTTGTAAACGTTGTTATTGTTGTTATTGATGTAATTATTTTTATCGTTGTTATTGTTGTTATTATTGTTATTGTTGTTATTGTTGTTATTATTGTAATTATTGTTATTAATATTATTATTGTTATTAATGTTATATTGTTATTATTGTTATTGTTGTAAACGTTGTTATTGTTGTTATTGATGTAATTATTTTTATCGTTGTTATTGTTAATGTTGTTATTATTGTTATTGTTGTTATTGTTGTTGTTATTGTTGTTATTGTTGTTATTATTGTTATTGTTTTTATTATTGTTATTGTTATTGTCATTATTGTTATTATTATTAATATTGTTATTATTGTTATTATTGTTATTATTGTTATTGTTGTTATTTTTGTTATTGTTGTTATTGTTTGTATTATTGTTATTGTTGTTGTTATTGTTAATGTGGTTATTATTGTTATTGTTGTTATTGTTGTTATTGTTGTTATTATTTTTATTAAAGTTATTGTTGTTATTATTGTTATTGTTGTTATTATTTTTATTATAGTTATTGTTGTTATTATTGTTATTGTTGTTATTGTTGTTATTATTGTTATTATTGTTATTATTATTATTATTGTTATTAATGTTACATTGTTATTATTGTTATTGTTTTTATTGTTGTTATTGTTGTTATTGTTTTTATTGTTGTTATTGTTGTTATTATTGTTATTATTGTTATTGTTTTTATTATTGTTATTGTTGTTATTATTATTATTATTGTTATTAATGTTATATTGTTATTATTGTTATTGTTGTTATTGTTGTTATTATTGTTGTTATTTTTGTTATTATCGTTATTGTTGTTATTGTTGTTATTGTTGTTATTATTTTTATTATTGTTATTATTGTTATTGTTATTGTTATTATTGTTATTATTGTTCTTATTACTATTATTGATATTATTGTTATTATTGTTATTAGTGTTATTAATGCTATTATCGTTATTGTTGTTGTTGTTATTGTTGTTATTATTTTTATTATAGTTATTGTTGTTATTATTGTTATTGTTGTTATTGTTGTTATTATTGTTATTGTTGTTATTATTGTTATTATTGTTATTATTATTATTATTGTTATTAATGTTATATTGTTATTATTGTTATTGTTGTTATTGTTGTTATTATTGTTATTATTGTCATTGTTTTTATTATTGTTATTGTTGTTATTATTGTTATTATTGTTATTATCGTTATTTTTGTTAATGTTGTTATTGTTGTTATTATTTTGTATTTCTTGTTATTGTTGTTATTATTGTTATTGTTGTTATTGTCGTTATTGTTGTTGTTATTGTTATTTTTGTTATTGTTATTATTGTTATTATTGTTATCGTTGTTATTATTGTTTTTATTGTTATTATTGTTATTGTTATTGTTGTTATTATTGTTATTGTTATTGTTATTATTGTTATTATTTTTATTATTGTTATTATTTTTGTTATTGTTATTGTTGTTATTATTCTTATTATTGTGTTATTGTTATTATTGTTATTGTTATTGTTGTTATTATTGTTATTGTTATTGTTATTATTGTTACTATTGTTATTATTGTTATTATTGTTGTTATTGTTATTGTTGTTATTATTCTTATAGTTGTGTTATTGTTATTATTGTTATTATTGTTATTGTTGTTATTATTGTTGTTATTATTGTTATTGTTGTTATTGTTATTATTGTTATTATTGTTATTATTGTTATTATTGTTATTGTTATTGTTATTATTGTTATTATTGTTATTATTGTTATTATTGTTCTTATTGCTATTATTGTTATTATTGTCATTATTGTTATTAGTGTTATTAATGTTATTATCGTTATTGTTGTTACTGTTGTTATTGTTGTTATTATTTTTATTATAGTTATTGTTGTTATTATTGTTATTGTTGTTATTGTTGGTATTATTGTTATTATTGTTACTATTTTTATTATTATTATTAACGTTATATTGTTATTATTGTTATTGTTGTTATTGTTGTTATTGTTGTTATTGTTGTTATTATTGTTATTATTGTTATTGTTTTTATTATTGTTATTGTTGTTATTGTCTTTATTATTGTTATTATTGTTGTTATTTGTTAATGTGGTTATTATTGTTATTGTTGTTATTGTTGTTATTGTTGTTGCTATTGTTGTTATTGTTGTTATCTTTGTTATTATTGTTATTGTTGTTATTGTTGTTATTATTGTTCTTATTGTTATTGTTGTTATTATTGTTATTGTTGCTATTGTTGTTATTGTTGTTATTGTTATTGTTGTTAGTATTGTTATTGTTGTTATTGTTATTATTGTTATTATTGTTATTAGTGTTATTAATGTTATTTTCGTTATTGTTGTTATTGTTGTTATTATTTTTATTAAAGTTATTGTTGTTATTATTGTTATTGTTGTTATTGTTGTTATTATTGTAATTATTGTTATTAATATTATTATTGTTATTAATGTTATATTGTTATTATTGTTATTGTTGTAAACGTTGTTATTGTTGTTATTGATGTAATTATTTTTATCGTTGTTATTGTTGTTATTATTGTTATTGTTGTTATTGTTGTTATTATTGTAATTATTGTTATTAATATTATTATTGTTATTAATGTTATATTGTTATTATTGTTATTGTTGTAAACGTTGTTATTGTTGTTATTGATGTAATTATTTTTATCGTTGTTATTGTTAATGTTGTTATTATTGTTATTGTTGTTATTGTTGTTGTTATTGTTGTTATTGTTGTTATTATTGTTATTGTTTTTATTATTGTTATTGTTATTGTCATTATTGTTATTATTATTAATATTGTTATTATTGTTATTATTGTTATTATTGTTATTGTTGTTATTTTTGTTATTGTTGTTATTGTTTGTATTATTGTTATTGTTGTTGTTATTGTTAATGTGGTTATTATTGTTATTGTTGTTATTGTTGTTATTGTTGTTATTATTTTTATTAAAGTTATTGTTGTTATTATTGTTATTGTTGTTATTATTTTTATTATAGTTATTGTTGTTATTATTGTTATTGTTGTTATTGTTGTTATTATTGTTATTATTGTTATTATTGTTATTGTTATTGTCATTATTGTTATTATTATTATTATTGCTATTATTGTAATTGTTGTTATTTTTGTTATTGTTGTTATTGTTTGTATTATTGTTTTTGTTGTTATTGTTGTTATTATTTGTTATTAATGTTATTATTTGTTATTAATGTTATTATTGTTATTATTGTTATTATTGTTATTATTGTTATTATTGTTATTATTGTTATTGTTATTGTTATTATTATTATTGTTGTTATTATTGTTATTATTGTTATTATTGTTATTATTGTTATTATTGTTATTGTTATTGTTGTTATTATTGTTATTGTTATTGTTATTGTTATTATTGTTATTATTGTTATTATTGTTCTTATTGCTATTATTGTTAAAATGTTCTTATTGTTATTAGTGTTATTAATGTTATTATCGTTATTGTTGTTATTGTTGTTATTGTTGTTATTATTTTTATTATAGTTATTGTTGTTATAGTTGTTATTGTTGTTATTGTTGTTATTGTTGTTATTGTTGTTATTATTGTTATTATTGTTATTTTTTTTTATTGTTATTGTTGTTATTGTTGTTATTAATGTTATTATTGTTACTATTATTATTATTGTAATTAATCTTATATTGTTATTATTATTATTATTATTATTAATGTTATGTTGTTATTATTGTTATTGTTGTTAATGTTGTTATTGTTGTTATTGTTGTTATTATTGTTATTATTGTTATTTTTTTTTATTGTTATTGTTGTTATTGTTGTTATTAATGTTATTATTGTTACTATTATTATTATTGTAATTAATGTTATATTGTTATTATTATTATTATTGTTATTAATGTTATATTGTTATTATTGTTATTGTTGTTATTGTTGTTATTACTGTTATTATTGTTATTGTTTTTATTATTTTTATTGTTGTTATTATTGTTATTATTGTTATTATCGTTATTGTTGTTAATGTTGTTATTGTTGTTATTATTTTGTATTTCTTGTTATTGTTGTTATTATTGTTATTGTTGTTATTGTTGTTATAGTTGTTGTTATTGTTATTTTTGTTATTGTTATTATTGTTATTATTGTTTTCGTTGTTATTATTGTTATTATTGTTATTATTGTTATTGTTATTGTCATTATTTTTATTATTATTGTTATTATTGTTATTATTGTTATTATTGTTATTGTTGTTATTATTGTTGTTATTATCGTTATTGTTGTTATTGTTATTATTGTTATTATTGTTATTATTGTTATTATTGTTATTGTTATTGTTATTATTGTTATTATTGTTATTATTGTTATTATTGTTCTTATTGATATTATTGTTATTATTGTTAAAATTGTTATTATTGTTATTATTATAATTATAATTATTAACGTTATATTGTTCTTATTGTTATTGTTGTTATTATTGTTATTGTTGTTATTGTTGTTATTATTGTTATTGTTTTTATTATTGTTATTGTTATTTTTGTTATTATTGTTATTGTTGTTATTGTTGTTGTTATTGTTGTTATTATTGTTATTATTGTTATTATCGTTATTGTTGTTATTGTTGTTTTTGTTGTTATTATTGTTATTGTTGTTATTGTTTAATTATTGTTATCGTTGTTATTGTTAATGTTGTTATTATTGTTATTGTTGTTGTTGTTGTTGTTATTATTGTTGTTATTGTTATTATTGTTGTTATTGTTGTTATTGTTGTTATTATTATTATTATTGTTATTAATTTTATATTGTTATTATTTTTATTGTTGTTATTGTTGTTATTATTGTTATTATTGTTATTATTATTATTATTGTTATTAATGTTATATTGTTATTATTGTTATTGTTGTTAATGTTGTTATTGTTGTTTTTGTTGTTATTATAGTTATTATTGTTATTGTTTTTATTATTGTTATTGTTATTGTTGTTATTATTGTTATTGTTGTTATTGTTGTTGTTATTGTTGTTATTATTGTTATTATTGTTATTATCGTTATTGTTGTTATTGTTGTTTTTGTTGTTATTATTGTTACTGTTGTTATTGTTGTAATTATTGTTATTGTTGTTATTGTTATTGTTGTTATTATTGTTATTGTTGTTATTTTTATTATTGGTATTATTGTTATTATTGTATTATTGTTATTGTTACTGTTATAATTGTCATTATTGTTATTATTATTATTGTTGTTATTATTGTTATTATTGTTATTATTGTTATTATTGTTATTATTGTTATTATTGTTATTGTTATTTTTGTTATTATTGTTGTTGTTATTGTTATTATTGTTATTACTGTTATTATTGTTATTATTGTTGTTATTGTTATTGTTGTTATTATTCTTATTATTGTTGTTATTGTTATTATTGTTATTATTGTTATTATTTTTGTTATAGTTATTGTTGTTATTATTGTTATTGTTGTTATTGTTGTTATTATTGTTATTATTGTTATTATTATTATTATTATAATTATTAATGTTATATTGTTATTATTGTTATTGTTGTTATTGTTGTTATTGTTGTTATTGTTGTTATTATTGTTATTATTGTTATTATTGTTATTATTGTTATTATTGTTCTTATTACTATTATTGTTATTATTGTTATTATTGTTATTAGTGTTATTAATGCTATTATCGTTATTGTTGTTATTGTTGTTATTGTTTTATTATTTTTATTATAGTTATTGTTGTTATATTTGTTATTATTGTTCTTGTTGTTATTATTGTTATTGTTGTTATTGTTGTTATTGTTGTTATTGTTGTTATTGTTATTGTTGTTATTATTGTTATTGTTGTTATTTTTATTATTGGTATTATTGTTATTATTGTATTATTGTTATTGTTATTGTTATAATTGTTATTATTGTTATTATTATTATTATTGTTCTTATTGCTATTATTGTTATTGTTGTTATTGTTTTTATTATTGTTATTGTTGTTATTATTGTTATTATTGTTATTATCGTTATTGTTGTTAATGTTGTTATTGTTGTTATTATTTTGTATTTCTTGTTATTGTTGTTATTATTGTTATTGTTGTTATTGTCGCTATTGTTGTTGTTATTGTTATTTTTGTTCATGTTATTATTGTTATTATTGTTATCGTTGTTATTATTGTTTTTATTGTTATTTTTGTTATTGTTATTGTTGTTATTATTGTTATTGTTATTGTTATTATTGTTATTATTTTTATTATTGTTATTATTTTCGTTATTGTTATTATTGTTATTATTCTTATTATTGTGTTATTGTTATTATTGTTATTGTTATTGTTGTTATTATTGTTATTCTTATTGTTATTATTGTTACTATTGTTATTATTGTTATTATTGTTGTTATTGTTATTGTTGTTATTATTCTTATTATTGTGTTATTGTTATTATTGTTATTATTGTTATTGTTGTTATTATTGTTGTTATTATTGTTATTGTTGTTATTGTTATTATTGTTATTATTGTTATTGTTATTGTTATTATTGTTATGATTGTTATTATTGTTATTATTGTTCTTATTGCTATTATTGTTATTATTGTCATTATTGTTATTAGTGTTATTAATGTTATTATCGTTATTGTTGTTACTGTTGTTATTGTTGTTATTATTTTTATTATAGTTATTGTTGTTATTATTGTTATTGTTGTTATTGTTGGTATTATTGTTATTATTGTTATTATTATTATTATTATTATTAACGTTATATTGTTACTATTGTTATTGTTGTTATTGTTGTTATTGTTGTTATTGTTGTTATTATTGTTATTATTGTTATTGTTTTTATTATTGTTATTGTTGTTATTGTTGTTATTATTGTTATTATTGTTGTTATTTGTTAATGTGGTTATTATTGTTATTGTTGTTATTGTTGTTATTGTTGTTGTTATTGTTGTTATTGTTGTTATCTTTGTTATTATTGTTATTGTTGTTATTGTTGTTATTATTGTTCTTATTGTTATTGTTGTTATTATTGTTATTGTTGCTATTGTTGTTATTGTTGTTATTGTTATTGTTGTTAGTATTGTTATTGTTGTTATTGTTATTATTGTTATTAGTGTTATTAATGTTATTTTCGTTATTGTTGTTATTGTTGTTATTATTATTATTAAAGTTATTGTTGTTATTATTGTTATTGTTGTTATTGTTGTTATTATTGTAATTATTGTTATTAATATTATTATTGTTATTAATGTTATATTGTTATTATTGTTATTGTTGTAAACGTTGTTATTGTTGTTATTGATGTAATTATTTTTATCGTTGTTATTGTTGTTATTATTGTTATTGTTGTTATTGTTGTTATTATTGTAATTATTGTTATTAATATTATTATTATTATTATTAACGTTATATTGTTCTTATTGTTATTGTTGTTATTATTGTTATTGTTGTTATTGTTGTTATTATTGTTATTGTTTTTATTATTGTTATTGTTATTTTTGTTATTATTGTTATTGTTGTTATTGTTGTTGTTATTGTTGTTATTATTGTTATTATTGTTATTATCGTTATTGTTGTTATTGTTGTTTTTGTTGTTATTATTGTTATTGTTGTTATTGTTTAATTATTGTTATCGTTGTTATTGTTAATGTTGTTATTATTGTTATTGTTGTTGTTGTTGTTGTTATTGTTGTTGTTATTGTTATTATTGTTGTTATTGTTGTTATTGTTGTTATTATTATTATTATTGTTATTAATTTTATATTGTTATTATTTTTATTGTTGTTATTGTTGTTATTATTGTTATTATTGTTATTATTATTATTATTGTTATTAATGTTATATTGTTATTATTGTTATTGTTGTTAATGTTGTTATTGTTGTTATTGTTGTTATTATAGTTATTATTGTTATTGTTTTTATTATTGTTATTGTTATTGTTGTTATTATTGTTATTGTTGTTATTGTTGTTGTTATTGTTGTTATTATTGTTATTATTGTTATTATCGTTATTGTTGTTATTGTTGTTTTTGTTGTTATTATTGTTACTGTTGTTATTGTTGTAATTATTGTTATTGTTGTTATTGTTATTGTTGTTATTATTGTTATTGTTGTTATTTTTATTATTGGTATTATTGTTATTATTGTATTATTGTTATTGTTACTGTTATAATTGTCATTATTGTTATTATTATTATTGTTGTTATTATTGTTATTATTGTTATTATTGTTATTATTGTTATTATTGTTATTATTGTTATTGTTATTTTTGTTATTATTGTTGTTGTTATTGTTATTATTGTTATTACTGTTATTATTGTTGTTATTGTTATTGTTGTTATTATTCTTATTATTGTTGTTATTGTTATTATTGTTATTATTGTTATTATTTTTGTTATAGTTATTGTTGTTATTATTGTTATTGTTGTTATTGTTGTTATTATTGTTATTATTGTTATTATTATTATTATTATAATTATTAATGTTATATTGTTATTATTGTTATTGTTGTTATTGTTGTTATTGTTGTTATTGTTGTTATTATTGTTATTATTGTTATTATTGTTATTATTGTTATTATTGTTCTTATTACTATTATTGTTATTATTGTTATTATTGTTATTAGTGTTATTAATGCTATTATCGTTATTGTTGTTATTGTTGTTATTGTTTTATTATTTTTATTATAGTTATTGTTGTTATATTTGTTATTATTGTTCTTGTTGTTATTATTGTTATTGTTGTTATTGTTGTTATTGTTGTTATTGTTGTTATTGTTATTGTTGTTATTATTGTTATTGTTGTTATTTTTATTATTGGTATTATTGTTATTATTGTATTAATGTTATTGTTATTGTTATAATTGTTATTATTGTTATTATTATTATTATTGTTCTTATTGCTATTATTGTTATTGTTGTTATTGTTTTTATTATTGTTATTGTTGTTATTATTGTTATTATTGTTATTATCGTTATTGTTGTTAATGTTGTTATTGTTGTTATTATTTTGTATTTCTTGTTATTGTTGTTATTATTGTTATTGTTGTTATTGTCGTTATTGTTGTTGTTATTGTTATTTTTGTTCATGTTATTATTGTTATTATTGTTATCGTTGTTATTATTGTTTTTATTGTTATTATTGTTATTGTTATTGTTGTTATTATTGTTATTGTTATTGTTATTATTGTTATTATTTTTATTATTGTTATTATTTTCGTTATTGTTATTATTGTTATTATTCTTATTATTGTGTTATTGTTATTATTGTTATTGTTATTGTTGTTATTATTGTTATTCTTATTGTTATTATTGTTACTATTGTTATTATTGTTATTATTGTTGTTATTGTTATTGTTGTTATTATTCTTATTATTGTGTTATTGTTATTATTGTTATTATTGTTATTGTTGTTATTATTGTTATTGTTGTTATTGTTATTATTGTTATTATTGTTATTATTGTTATTATTGTTATTGTTATTGTTATTATTGTTATTATTGTTATTATTGTTATTATTGTTCTTATTGCTATTATTGTTATTATTGTCATTATTGTTATTAGTGTTATTAATGTTATTATCGTTATTGTTGTTACTTTTGTTATTGTTGTTATTATTTTTATTATTGTTATTATTGTTATTGTTATTGTTATTATTGTTATTATTGTTCTTATTACTATTATTGATATTATTGTTATTATTGTTATTAGTGTTATTAATGCTATTATCGTTATTGTTGTTGTTGTTATTGTTGTTATTATTTTTATTATAGTTATTGTTGTTATTATTGTTATTGTTGTTATTGTTGTTATTATTGTTATTGTTGTTATTATTGTTATTATTGTTATTATTATTATTATTGTTATTAATGTTATATTGTTATTATTGTTATTGTTGTTATTGTTGTTATTATTGTTATTATTGTCATTGTTTTTATTATTGTTATTGTTGTTATTATTGTTATTATTGTTATTATCGTTATTGTTGTTAATGTTGTTATTGTTGTTATTATTTTGTATTTCTTGTTATTGTTGTTATTATTGTTATTGTTGTTATTGTCGTTATTGTTGTTGTTATTGTTATTTTTGTTATTGTTATTATTGTTATTATTGTTATCGGTGTTATTATTGTTCTTATTGTTATTATTGTTATTGTTATTGTTGTTATTATTGTTATTGTTATTGTTATTATTGTTATTATTTTTATTATTGTTATTATTTTTGTTATTGTTATTGTTGTTATTATTCTTATTATTGTGTTATTGTTATTATTGTTATTGTTATTGTTGTTATTATTGTTATTGTTATTGTTATTATTGTTACTATTGTTATTATTGTTATTATTGTTGTTATTGTTATTGTTGTTATTATTCTTATAGTTGTGTTATTGTTATTATTGTTATTATTGTTATTGTTGTTATTATTGTTATTGTTGTTATTGTTATTATTGTTATTATTGTTATTATTGTTATTATTGTTATTGTTATTGTTATTATTGTTATTATTGTTATTATTGTTATTATTGTTCTTATTGCTATTATTGTTATTATTGTCATTATTGTTATTAGTGTTATTAATGTTATTATCGTTATTGTTGTTACTGTTGTTATTGTTGTTATTATTTTTATTATAGTTATTGTTGTTATTATTGTTATTGTTGTTATTGTTGGTATTATTGTTATTATTGTTACTATTATTATTATTATTATTAACGTTATATTGTTATTATTGTTATTGTTGTTATTGTTGTTATTGTTGTTATTGTTGTTATTATTGTTATTATTGTTATTGTTTTTATTATTGTTATTGTTGTTATTGTCTTTATTATTGTTATTATTGTTGTTAGTATTGTTATTGTTGTTATTGTTATTATTGTTATTATTGTTATTAGTGTTATTAATGTTATTTTCGTTATTGTTGTTATTGTTGTTATTATTTTTATTAAAGTTATTGTTGTTATTATTGTTATTGTTGTTATTGTTGTTATTATTGTAATTATTGTTATTAATATTATTATTGTTATTAATGTTATATTGTTATTATTGTTATTGTTGTAAACGTTGTTATTGTTGTTATTGATGTAATTATTTTTATCGTTGTTATTGTTAATGTTGTTATTATTGTTATTGTTGTTATTGTTGTTGTTATTGTTGTTATTGTTGTTATTATTGTTATTGTTTTTATTATTGTTATTGTTATTGTCATTATTGTTATTATTATTAATATTGTTATTATTGTTATTATTGTTATTATTGTTATTGTTGTTATTATTGTTATTGTTGTTATTGTTGTTATTATTGTTATTATTGTTTTTGTTTTTATTATTGTTATTGTTGTTATTATTGTTATTATTGTTATTATCGTTATTGTTGTTAATGTTGTTATTGTTGTTATTATTTTGTATTTCTTGTTATTGTTGTTATTGTTGTTATTGTTGTTGTTTTTGTTATTGTTGTTATTGTTGTTATTATTGTTATTATTGTTATTATTGTTATTGTTATTGTCATTATTGTTATTATTATTATTATTGCTATTATTGTAATTGTTGTTATTTTTGTTATTGTTGTTATTGTTTGTATTATTGTTTTTGTTGTTATTGTTGTTATTATTTGTTATTAATGTTATTATTTGTTATTAATGTTATTATTGTTATTATTGTTATTATTGTTATTATTGTTATTATTGTTATTATTGTTATTGTTATTGTTATTATTATTATTGTTGTTATTATTGTTATTATTGTTATTATTGTTATTATTGTTATTATTGTTATTGTTATTGTTGTTATTATTGTTATTGTTATGGTTATTGTTATTATTGTTATTATTGTTATTATTGTTCTTATTGCTATTATTGTTATTATGTTATTATTGTTATTAGTGTTATTAATGTTATTATCGTTATTGTTGTTATTGTTGTTATTGTTGTTATTATTTTTATTATAGTTATTGTTGTTATAGTTGTTATTGTTGTTATTGTTGTTATTGTTGTTATTGTTGTTATTATTGTTATTATTGTAATTAATCTTATATTGTTATTATTATTATTATTATTATTAATGTTATGTTGTTATTATTGTTATTGTTGTTAATGTTGTTATTGTTGTTATTGTTGTTATTATTGTTATTATTGTTATTTTTTTTTATTGTTATTGTTGTTATTGTTGTTATTAATGTTATTATTGTTACTATTATTATTATTGTAATTAATGTTATATTGTTATTATTATTATTATTGTTATTAATGTTATATTGTTATTATTGTTATTGTTGTTATTGTTGTTATTACTGTTATTATTGTTATTGTTTTTATTATTTTTATTGTTGTTATTATTGTTATTATTGTTATTATCGTTATTGTTGTTAATGTTGTTATTGTTGTTATTATTTTGTATTTCTTGTTATTGTTGTTATTATTGTTATTGTTGTTATTGTTGTTATTATTGTTGTTATTGTTATTTTTGTTATTGTTATTATTGTTATTATTGTTTTCGTTGTTATTATTGTTATTATTGTTATTATTGTTATTGTTATTGTCATTATTTTTATTATTATTGTTATTATTGTTATTATTGTTATTATTGTTATTGTTGTTATTTTTGTTATTGTTGTTATTGTTGTTATTATTGTTATTGTTGTTATTGTTGTTATTATTTGTTATTAATGTTATTATTGTTATTATTGTTATTATTGTTATTATTGTTATTATTGTTATTGTTATTGTTATTATTGTTATTATTGTTATTATTGTTATTATTGTTGTTATTGTTATTGTTGTTATTATTCTTATTATTGGGTTATTGTTATTATTGTTATTATTGTTATTGTTGTTATTATTGTTGTTATTATCGTTATTGTTGTTATTGTTATTATTGTTATTATTGTTATTATTGTTATAGTTATTGTTATTATTGTTATTATTGTTATTATTGTTATTATTGTTCTTATTGATATTATTGTTATTATTGTTAATATTGTTATTATTGTTATTATTATAATTATAATTATTAACGTTATATTGTTCTTATTGTTATTGTTGTTATTATTGTTATTGTTGTTATTGTTGTTATTATTGTTATTGTTTTTATTATTGTTATTGTTATTTTTGTTATTATTGTTATTGTTGTTATTGTTGTTGTTATTGTTGTTATTATTGTTATTATTGTTATTATCGTTATTGTTGTTATTGTTGTTTTTGTTGTTATTATTGTTATTGTTGTTATTGTTTAATTATTGTTATCGTTGTTATTGTTAATGTTGTTATTATTGTTATTGTTGTTGTTGTTGTTGTTATTGTTGTTGTTATTGTTATTATTGTTGTTATTGTTGTTATTGTTGTTATTATTATTATTATTGTTATTAATTTTATATTGTTATTATTTTTATTGTTGTTATTTTTGTTATTATTGTTATTATTGTTATTATTATTATTATTGTTATTAATGTTATATTGTTATTATTGTTATTGTTGTTAATGTTGTTATTGTTGTTATTGTTGTTATTATAGTTATTATTGTTATTGTTTTTATTATTGTTATTGTTATTGTTGTTATTATTGTTATTGTTGTTATTGTTGTTGTTATTGTTGTTATTATTGTTATTATTGTTATTATCGTTATTGTTGTTATTGTTGTTTTTGTTGTTATTATTGTTACTGTTGTTATTGTTGTAATTATTGTTATTGTTGTTATTGTTATTGTTGTTATTATTGTTATTGTTGTTATTTTTATTATTGGTATTATTGTTATTATTGTATTATTGTTATTGTTACTGTTATAATTGTCATTATTGTTATTATTATTATTGTTGTTATTATTGTTATTATTGTTATTATTGTTATTATTGTTATTATTGTTATTATTGTTATTGTTATTTTTGTTATTATTGTTGTTGTTATTGTTATTATTGTTATTACTGTTATTATTGTTGTTATTGTTATTGTTGTTATTATTCTTATTATTGTTGTTATTGTTATTATTGTTATTATTGTTATTATTTTTGTTATAGTTATTGTTGTTATTATTGTTATTGTTGTTATTAATTTTATATTGTTATTATTTTTATTGTTGTTATTGTTGTTATTATTGTTATTATTGTTATTATTATTATTATTGTTATTAATGTTATATTGTTATTATTGTTATTGTTGTTAATGTTGTTATTGTTGTTATTGTTGTTATTATAGTTATTATTGTTATTGTTTTTATTATTGTTATTGTTATTGTTGTTATTATTGTTATTGTTGTTATTGTTGTTGTTATTGTTGTTATTATTGTTATTATTGTTATTATCGTTATTGTTGTTATTGTTGTTTTTGTTGTTATTATTGTTACTGTTGTTATTGTTGTAATTATTGTTATTGTTGTTATTGTTATTGTTGTTATTATTGTTATTGTTGTTATTTTTATTATTGGTATTATTGTTATTATTGTATTATTGTTATTGTTACTGTTATAATTGTCATTATTGTTATTATTATTATTGTTGTTATTATTGTTATTATTGTTATTATTGTTATTATTGTTATTATTGTTATTATTGTTATTGTTATTTTTGTTATTATTGTTGTTGTTATTGTTATTATTGTTATTACTGTTATTATTGTTGTTATTGTTATTGTTGTTATTATTCTTATTATTGTTGTTATTGTTATTATTGTTATTATTGTTATTATTTTTGTTATAGTTATTGTTGTTATTATTGTTATTGTTGTTATTGTTGTTATTATTGTTATTATTGTTATTATTATTATTATTATAATTATTAATGTTATATTGTTATTATTGTTATTGTTGTTATTGTTGTTATTGTTGTTATTGTTGTTATTATTGTTATTATTGTTATTATTGTTATTATTGTTATTATTGTTCTTATTACTATTATTGTTATTATTGTTATTATTGTTATTAGTGTTATTAATGCTATTATCGTTATTGTTGTTATTGTTGTTATTGTTTTATTATTTTTATTATAGTTATTGTTGTTATATTTGTTATTATTGTTCTTGTTGTTATTATTGTTATTGTTGTTATTGTTGTTATTGTTGTTATTGTTATTGTTGTTATTATTGTTATTGTTGTTATTTTTATTATTGGTATTATTGTTATTATTGTATTAATGTTATTGTTATTGTTATAATTGTTATTATTGTTATTATTATTATTATTGTTCTTATTGCTATTATTGTTATTGTTGTTATTGTTTTTATTATTGTTATTGTTGTTATTATTGTTATTATTGTTATTATCGTTATTGTTGTTAATGTTGTTATTGTTGTTATTATTTTGTATTTCTTGTTATTGTTGTTATTATTGTTATTGTTGTTATTGTCGTTATTGTTGTTGTTATTGTTATTTTTGTTCATGTTATTATTGTTATTATTGTTATCGTTGTTATTATTGTTTTTATTGTTATTATTGTTATTGTTATTGTTGTTATTATTGTTATTGTTATTGTTATTATTGTTATTATTTTTATTATTGTTATTATTTTCGTTATTGTTATTATTGTTATTATTCTTATTATTGTGTTATTGTTATTATTGTTATTGTTATTGTTGTTATTATTGTTATTCTTATTGTTATTATTGTTACTATTGTTATTATTGTTATTATTGTTGTTATTGTTATTGTTGTTATTATTCTTATTATTGTGTTATTGTTATTATTGTTATTATTGTTATTGTTGTTATTATTGTTATTGTTGTTATTGTTATTATTGTTATTATTGTTATTATTGTTATTATTGTTATTGTTATTGTTATTATTGTTATTATTGTTATTATTGTTATTATTGTTCTTATTGCTATTATTGTTATTATTGTCATTATTGTTATTAGTGTTATTAATGTTATTATCGTTATTGTTGTTACTTTTGTTATTGTTGTTATTATTTTTATTATTGTTATTATTGTTATTGTTATTGTTATTATTGTTATTATTGTTCTTATTACTATTATTGATATTATTGTTATTATTGTTCTTATTACTATTATTGATATTATTGTTATTATTGTTATTAGTGTTATTAATGCTATTATCGTTATTGTTGTTGTTGTTATTGTTGTTATTATTTTTATTATAGTTATTGTTGTTATTATTGTTATTGTTGTTATTGTTGTTATTATTGTTATTGTTGTTATTATTGTTATTATTGTTATTATTATTATTATTGTTATTAATGTTATATTGTTATTATTGTTATTGTTGTTATTGTTGTTATTATTGTTATTATTGTCATTGTTTTTATTATTGTTATTGTTGTTATTATTGTTATTATTGTTATTATCGTTATTGTTGTTAATGTTGTTATTGTTGTTATTATTTTGTATTTCTTGTTATTGTTGTTATTATTGTTATTGTTGTTATTGTCGTTATTGTTGTTGTTATTGTTATTTTTGTTATTGTTATTATTGTTATTATTGTTATCGGTGTTATTATTGTTCTTATTGTTATTATTGTTATTGTTATTGTTGTTATTATTGTTATTGTTATTGTTATTATTGTTATTATTTTTATTATTGTTATTATTTTTGTTATTGTTATTGTTGTTATTATTCTTATTATTGTGTTATTGTTATTATTGTTATTGTTATTGTTGTTATTATAGTTATTGTTATTGTTATTATTGTTACTATTGTTATTATTGTTATTATTGTTGTTATTGTTATTGTTGTTATTATTCTTATAGTTGTGTTATTGTTATTATTGTTATTATTGTTATTGTTGTTATTATTGTTGTTATTATTGTTATTGTTGTTATTGTTATTATTGTTATTATTGTTATTATTGTTATTATTGTTATTGTTATTGTTATTATTGTTATTATTGTTATTATTGTTATTATTGTTCTTATTGCTATTATTGTTATTATTGTCATTATTGTTATTAGTGTTATTAATGTTATTATCGTTATTGTTGTTACTGTTGTTATTGTTGTTATTATTTTTATTATAGTTATTGTTGTTATTATTGTTATTGTTGTTATTGTTGGTATTATTGTTATTATTGTTACTATTATTATTATTATTATTAACGTTATATTGTTATTATTGTTATTGTTGTTATTGTTGTTATTGTTGTTATTGTTGTTATTATTGTTATTATTGTTATTGTTTTTATTATTGTTATTGTTGTTATTGTCTTTATTATTGTTATTATTGTTGTTAGTATTGTTATTGTTGTTATTGTTATTATTGTTATTATTGTTATTAGTGTTATTAATGTTATTTTCGTTATTGTTGTTATTGTTGTTATTATTTTTATTAAAGTTATTGTTGTTATTATTGTTATTGTTGTTATTGTTGTTATTATTGTAATTATTGTTATTAATATTATTATTGTTATTAATGTTATATTGTTATTATTGTTATTGTTGTAAACGTTGTTATTGTTGTTATTGATGTAATTATTTTTATCGTTGTTATTGTTAATGTTGTTATTATTGTTATTGTTGTTATTGTTGTTGTTATTGTTGTTATTGTTGTTATTATTGTTATTGTTTTTATTATTGTTATTGTTATTGTCATTATTGTTATTATTATTAATATTGTTATTATTGTTATTATTGTTATTATTGTTATTGTTGTTATTATTGTTATTGTTGTTATTGTTGTTATTATTGTTATTATTGTTATTGTTTTTATTATTGTTATTGTTGTTATTATTGTTATTATTGTTATTATCGTTATTGTTGTTAATGTTGTTATTGTTGTTATTATTTTGTATTTCTTGTTATTGTTGTTATTGTTGTTATTGTTGTTGTTTTTGTTATTGTTGTTATTGTTGTTATTATTGTTATTATTGTTATTATTGTTATTGTTATTGTCATTATTGTTATTATTATTATTATTGCTATTATTGTAATTGTTGTTATTTTTGTTATTGTTGTTATTGTTTGTATTATTGTTTTTGTTGTTATTGTTGTTATTATTTGTTATTAATGTTATTATTTGTTATTAATGTTATTATTGTTATTATTGTTATTATTGTTATTATTGTTATTATTGTTATTATTGTTATTGTTATTGTTATTATTATTATTGTTGTTATTATTGTTATTATTGTTATTATTGTTATTATTGTTATTATTGTTATTGTTATTGTTGTTATTATTGTTATTGTTATGGTTATTGTTATTATTGTTATTATTGTTATTATTGTTCTTATTGCTATTATTGTTATTATGTTATTATTGTTATTAGTGTTATTAATGTTATTATCGTTATTGTTGTTATTGTTGTTATTGTTGTTATTATTTTTATTATAGTTATTGTTGTTATAGTTGTTATTGTTGTTATTGTTGTTATTGTTGTTATTGTTGTTATTATTGTTATTATTGTAATTAATCTTATATTGTTATTATTATTATTATTATTATTAATGTTATGTTGTTATTATTGTTATTGTTGTTAATGTTGTTATTGTTGTTATTGTTGTTATTATTGTTATTATTGTTATTTTTTTTTATTGTTATTGTTGTTATTGTTGTTATTAATGTTATTATTGTTACTATTATTATTATTGTAATTAATGTTATATTGTTATTATTATTATTATTGTTATTAATGTTATATTGTTATTATTGTTATTGTTGTTATTGTTGTTATTACTGTTATTATTGTTATTGTTTTTATTATTTTTATTGTTGTTATTATTGTTATTATTGTTATTATCGTTATTGTTGTTAATGTTGTTATTGTTGTTATTATTTTGTATTTCTTGTTATTGTTGTTATTATTGTTATTGTTGTTATTGTTGTTATTATTGTTGTTATTGTTATTTTTGTTATTGTTATTATTGTTATTATTGTTTTCGTTGTTATTATTGTTATTATTGTTATTATTGTTATTGTTATTGTCATTATTTTTATTATTATTGTTATTATTGTTATTATTGTTATTATTGTTATTGTTGTTATTTTTGTTATTGTTGTTATTGTTGTTATTATTGTTATTGTTGTTATTGTTGTTATTATTTGTTATTAATGTTATTATTGTTATTATTGTTATTATTGTTATTATTGTTATTATTGTTATTGTTATTGTTATTATTGTTATTATTGTTATTATTGTTATTATTGTTGTTATTGTTATTGTTGTTATTATTCTTATTATTGGGTTATTGTTATTATTGTTATTATTGTTATTGTTGTTATTATTGTTGTTATTATCGTTATTGTTGTTATTGTTATTATTGTTATTATTGTTATTATTGTTATTGTTATTGTTATTATTGTTATTATTGTTATTATTGTTATTATTGTTCTTATTGATATTATTGTTATTATTGTTAATATTGTTATTATTGTTATTATTATAATTATAATTATTAACGTTATATTGTTCTTATTGTTATTGTTGTTATTATTGTTATTGTTGTTATTGTTGTTATTATTGTTATTGTTTTTATTATTGTTATTGTTATTTTTGTTATTATTGTTATTGTTGTTATTGTTGTTGTTATTGTTGTTATTATTGTTATTATTGTTATTATCGTTATTGTTGTTATTGTTGTTTTTGTTGTTATTATTGTTATTGTTGTTATTGTTTAATTATTGTTATCGTTGTTATTGTTAATGTTGTTATTATTGTTATTGTTGTTGTTGTTGTTGTTATTGTTGTTGTTATTGTTATTATTGTTGTTATTGTTGTTATTGTTGTTATTATTATTATTATTGTTATTAATTTTATATTGTTATTATTTTTATTGTTGTTATTTTTGTTATTATTGTTATTATTGTTATTATTATTATTATTGTTATTAATGTTATATTGTTATTATTGTTATTGTTGTTAATGTTGTTATTGTTGTTATTGTTGTTATTATAGTTATTATTGTTATTGTTTTTATTATTGTTATTGTTATTGTTGTTATTATTGTTATTGTTGTTATTGTTGTTGTTATTGTTGTTATTATTGTTATTATTGTTATTATCGTTATTGTTGTTATTGTTGTTTTTGTTGTTATTATTGTTACTGCTGTTATTGTTGTAATTATTGTTATTGTTGTTATTGTTATTGTTGTTATTATTGTTATTGTTGTTATTTTTATTATTGGTATTATTGTTATTATTGTATTATTGTTATTGTTACTGTTATAATTGTCATTATTGTTATTATTATTATTGTTGTTATTATTGTTATTATTGTTATTATTGTTATTATTGTTATTATTGTTATTATTGTTATTGTTATTTTTGTTATTATTGTTGTTGTTATTGTTATTATTGTTATTACTGTTATTATTGTTGTTATTGTTATTGTTGTTATTATTCTTATTATTGTTGTTATTGTTATTATTGTTATTATTGTTATTATTTTTGTTATAGTTATTGTTGTTATTATTGTTATTGTTGTTATTGTTGTTATTATTGTTATTATTGTTATTATTATTATTATTATAATTATTAATGTTATATTGTTATTATTGTTATTGTTGTTATTGTTGTTATTGTTGTTATTGTTGTTATTATTGTTATTATTGTTATTATTGTTATTATTGTTATTATTGTTCTTATTACTATTATTGTTATTATTGTTATTATTGTTATTAGTGTTATTAATGCTATTATCGTTATTGTTGTTATTGTTGATATTGTTTTATTATTTTTATTATAGTTATTGTTGTTATATTTGTTATTATTGTTCTTGTTGTTATTATTGTTATTGTTGTTATTGTTGTTATTGTTGTTATTGTTGTTATTGTTATTGTTGTTATTTTTATTATTGGTATTATTGTTATTATTGTATTAATGTTATTGTTATTGTTATAATTGTTATTATTGTTATTATTATTATTATTGTTCTTATTGCTATTATTGTTATTGTTGTTATTGTTTTTATTATTGTTATTGTTGTTATTATTGTTATTATTGTTATTATCGTTATTGTTGTTAATGTTGTTATTGTTGTTATTATTTTGTATTTCTTGTTATTGTTGTTATTATTGTTATTGTTGTTATTGTCGTTATTGTTGTTGTTATTGTTATTTTTGTTCATGTTATTATTGTTATTATTGTTATCGTTGTTATTATTGTTTTTATTGTTATTATTGTTATTGTTATTGTTGTTGTTATTGTTATTGTTATTGTTATTATTGTTATTATTTTTATTATTGTTATTATTTTCGTTATTGTTATTATTGTTATTATTCTTATTATTGTGTTATTGTTATTATTGTTATTGTTATTGTTGTTATTATTGTTATTCTTATTGTTATTATTGTTACTATTGTTATTATTGTTATTATTGTTGTTATTGTTATTGTTGTTATTATTCTTATTATTGTGTTATTGTTATTATTGTTATTATTGTTATTGTTGTTATTATTGTTATTGTTGTTATTGTTATTATTGTTATTATTGTTATTATTGTTATTATTGTTATTGTTATTGTTATTATTGTTATTATTGTTATTATTGTTATTATTGTTCTTATTGCTATTATTGTTATTATTGTCATTATTGTTATTAGTGTTATTAATGTTATTATCGTTATTGTTGTTACTTTTGTTATTGTTGTTATTATTTTTATTATAGTTATTGTTGTTATTATTGTTATTGTTGTTATTGTTGGTATTATTGTTATTATTGTTATTATTATTATTATTATTATTAACGTTATATTGTTATTATTGTTATTGTTGTTAATGTTGTTATTGTTGTTATTGTTGTTATTATTGTTATTATTGTTATTGTTTTTATTATTGTTATTGTTGTTATTGTTGTTATTATTGTTATTATTGTTGTTATTTGTTAATGTGGTTATTATTGTTATTGTTGTTATTGTTGTTATTGTTGTTGTTATTGTTGTTATTGTTGTTATCTTTGTTATTATTGTTATTGTTGTTATTGTTGTTATTATTGTTCTTATTGTTATTGTTGTTATTATTGTTATTGTTGCTATTGTTGTTATTGTTGTTATTGTTATTGTTGTTAGTATTGTTATTGTTGTTATTGTTATTATTGTTATTATTGTTATTAGTGTTATTAATGTTATTTTCCTTATTGTTGTTATTGTTGTTATTATTATTATTAAAGTTATTGTTGTTATTATTGTTATTGTTGTTATTGTTGTTATTATTGTAATTATTGTTATTAATATTATTATTGTTATTAATGTTATATTGTTATTATTGTTATTGTTGTAAACGTTGTTATTGTTGTTATTGATGTAATTATTTTTATCGTTGTTATTGTTGTTATTATTGTTATTGTTGTTATTGTTGTTATTATTGTAATTATTGTTATTAATATTATTATTGTTATTAATGTTATATTGTTATTATTGTTATTGTTGTAAACGTTGTTATTGTTGTTATTGATGTAATTATTTTTATCGTTGTTATTGTTAATGTTGTTATTATTGTTATTGTTGTTATTGTTGTTGTTATTGTTGTTATTGTTGTTATTATTGTTATTGTTTTTATTATTGTTATTGTTATTGTCATTATTGTTATTATTATTAATATTGTTATTATTGTTATTATTGTTATTATTGTTATTGTTGTTATTATTGTTATTGTTGTTATTGTTGTTATTATTGTTATTATTGTTATTATTATTATTATTGTTATTGTTTTTTTATTGTTATTGTTGTTATTGTTGTTATTAATGTTATTATTGTTACTATTATTATTATTGTAATTAATGTTATATTGTTATTATTATTATTATTAATATTAATGTTTATTGTTATTATTGTTATTGTTGTTATTGTTGTTATTATTGTTATTATTGTTTTTGTTTTTATTATTGTTATTGTTGTTATTATTGTTATTATTGTTATTATCGTTATTGTTGTTAATGTTGTTATTGTTGTTATTATTTTTTATTTCTTGTTATTGTTGTTATTGTTGTTATTGTTGTTGTTATTGTTATTGTTGTTATTGTTGTTATTATTGTTATTATTGTTATTATTGTTATTGTTATTGTCATTATTGTTATTATTATTATTATTGCTATTATTGTAATTTTTGTTATTTTTGTTATTGTTGTTATTGTTTGTATTATTGTTATTGTTGTTATTGTTGTTATTATATGTTATTAATGTTATTATTTGTTATTAATGTTATTATTGTTATTATTGTTATTATTGTTATTATTGTTATTATTGTTATTATTGTTATTGTTATTGTTATTATTATTATTGTTGTTATTATTGTTATTATTGTTATTATTGTTATTATTGTTATTATTGTTATTGTTATTGTTGTTATTATTGTTATTGTTATTGTTATTGTTATTATTGTTATTATTGTTATTATTGTTCTTATTGCTATTATTGTTATTATGTTATTATTGTTATTAGTGTTATTAATGTTATTGTTGTTATTGTTGTTATTGTTGTTATTGTTGTTATTATTTTTATTATAGTTATTGTTGTTATAGTTGTTATTGTTGTTATTGTTGTTATTGTTGTTATTGTTGTTATTATTGTTATTATTGTTATGTTTTTTTATTGTTATTGTTGTTATTGTTGTTATTAATGTTATTATTGTTACTATTATTATTATTGTAATTAATGTTATATTGTTATTATTATTATTATTATTATTAATGTTATGTTGTTATTATTGTTATTGTTGTTAATGTTGTTATTGTTGTTATTGTTGTTATTATTGTTATTATTGTTATTATTGTTTTCGTTGTTATTATTGTTATTATTGTTATTATTGTTATTGTTATTGTCATTATTTTTATTATTATTGTTATTATTGTTATTATTGTTATTATTGTTATTGTTGTTATTTTTGTTATTGTTGTTATTGTTGTTATTATTGTTATTGTTGTTATTGTTGTTATTATTTGTTATTAATGTTATTATTGTTATTATTGTTATTATTGTTATTATTGTTATTATTGTTATTGTTATTGTTATTATTGTTATTATTGTTGTTATTGTTATTGTTGTTATTATTCTTATTATTGGGTTATTGTTATTATTGTTATTATTGTTATTGTTGTTATTATTGTTGTTATTATCGTTATTGTTGTTATTGTTATTATTGTTATTATTGTTATTATTGTTATTATTGTTATTGTTATTGTTATTATTGTTATTATTGTTATTATTGTTATTATTGTTCTTATTGATATTATTGTTATTATTGTTAATATTGTTATTATTGTTATTATTATTATTATTATTATTAACGTTATATTGTTATTATTGTTATTGTTGTTATTATTGTTATTGTTGTTATTGTTGTTATTATTGTTATTGTTTTTATTATTGTTATTGTTATTTTTGTTATTATTGTTATTGTTGTTATTGTTGTTGTTATTGTTGTTATTATTGTTATTATTGTTATTATCGTTATTGTTGTTATTGTTGTTTTTGTTGTTATTATTGTTATTGTTGTTATTGTTTAATTATTGTTATCGTTGTTATTGTTAATGTTGTTATTATTGTTATTGTTGTTGTTGTTGTTGTTATTGTTGTTGTTATTGTTATTATTGTTGTTATTGTTGTTATTGTTGTTATTATTATTATTATTGTTATTAATTTTATATTGTTATTATTTTTATTGTTGTTATTGTTGTTATTATTGTTATTATTGTTATTATTATTATTATTGTTATTAATGTTATTGTTTTTATTATTGTTATTGTTATTGTCATTATTGTTATTATTATTATTGTTGTTATTATTGTTATTATTGTTATTATTGTTATTATTGTTATTATTGTTATTATTGTTATTGTTATTTTTGTTATTATTGTTGTTGTTATTGTTATTATTGTTATTACTATTATTATTGTTATTATTGTTGTTATTGTTATTGTTGTTATTATTCTTATTATTGTTGTTATTGTTATAATTGTTATTATTGTTATTATTTTTGTTATAGTTATTGTTGTTATTACTGTTATTGTTGTTATTGTTGTTATTATTGTTATTATTGTTATTATTATTATTATTATAATTATTAATGTTATATTGTTATTATTGTTATTGTTGTTATTGTTGTTATTGTTGTTATTGTTGTTATTATTGTTATTATTGTTATTGTTATTTTTATTATTGTTATTATTGTTATTATTGTTCTTATTACTATTATTGTTATTATTGTTATTATTGTTATTAGAGTTATTAATGCTATTATCGTTATTGTTGTTATTGTTGTTATTGTTTTATTATTTTTATTATAGTTATTGTTGTTATATTTGTTATTATTGTTCTTTTTGTTATTATTGTTATTGTTGTTATTGTTGTTATTGTTGTTATTGTTGTTATTGTTATTGTTGTTATTATTGTTATTGTTGTTATTTTTATTATTGGTATTATTGTTATTATTGTATTATTGTTATTGTTATTGTTATAATTGTTATTATTGTTATTATTATTATTATTGTTCTTATTGCTATTATTGTTATTGTTGTTATTGTTTGTATTATTGTTATTGTTGTTATTGTTGTTATTATTTGTTATTAATGTTATTATTGTTATTATTGTTATTATTGTTATTGTTTTTATTATTGTTATTGTTATTGTCATTATTGTTATTATTATTATTGTTGTTATTATTGTTATTAATGTTATTATTGTTATTATTGTTATTATTGTTATTATTGTTATTATTGTTATTGTTATTTTTGTTATTATTGTTGTTGTTATTGTTATTATTGTTATTATTGTTATTATTGTTATTATTGTTGTTATTGTTATTGTTGTTATTATTCTTATTATTGTTGTTATTGTTATTATTGTTATTATTGTTATTATTTTTGTTATAGTTATTGTTGTTATTATTGTTATTGTTGTTATTGTTGTTATTATTGTTATTATTGTTATTATTATTATTATTATAATTATTAATGTTATATTGTTATTATTGATATTGTTGTTATTGTTGTTATTGTTGTTATTGTTGTTATTATTGTTATTATTGTTATTGTTATTGTTATTATTGTTATTATTGTTATTGTTGTTATTATTGTTATTATTGTTATTATTGTTATTATTGTTATTAATGTTATATTGTTATTATTGTTATTGTTGTTATTATTGTTATTATTGTCATTGTTTTTATTATTGTTATTGTTGTTATTATTGTTATTATTGTTATTATCGTTATTGTTGTTAATGTTGTTATTGTTGTTATTATTTTGTATTTCTTGTAATTGTTGTTATTATTGTTATTGTTGTTATTGTCGTTATTGTTGTTGTTATTGTTATTTTTGTTCATGTTATTATTGTTATTATTGTTATCGTTGTTATTATTGTTTTTATTGTTATTATTGTTATTGTTATTGTTGTTATTATTGTTATTGTTATTGTTATTATTGTTATTATTTTTATTATTGTTATTATTTTCGTTATTGTTATTATTGTTATTATTCTTATTATTGTGTTATTGTTATTATTGTTATTGTTATTGTTGTTATTATTGTTATTCTTATTGTTATTATTGTTACTATTGTTATTATTGTTATTATTGTTGTTATTGTTATTGTTGTTATTATTCTTATTATTGTGTTATTGTTATTATTGTTATTATTGTTATTGTTGTTATTATTGTTGTTATTATTGTTATTGTTGTTATTGTTATTATTGTTATTATTGTTATTATTGTTATTATTGTTATTGTTATTGTTATTATTGTTATTATTGTTATTATTGTTATTATTGTTCTTATTGCTATTATTGTTATTATTGTCATTATTGTTATTAGTGTTATTAATGTTATTATCGTTATTGTTGTTACTGTTGTTAATGTTCTTATTATTTTTATTATAGTTATTGTTGTTATTATTGTTATTGTTGTTATTGTTGGTATTATTGTTATTATTGTTATTATTATTATTATTATTATTAACGTTATATTGTTATTATTGTTATTGTTGTTATTGTTGTTATTGTTGTTATTGTTGTTATTATTGTTATTATTTTTATTGTTTTTATTATTGTTATTGTTGTTATTGTTGTTATTATTGTTATTATTGTTGTTATTTGTTAATGTGGTTATTATTGTTATTGTTGTTATTATTGTTATTATTGTTCTTATTGTTATTGTTGTTATTATTGTTATTGTTGCTATTGTTGTTATTGTTGTTATTGTTATTGTTGTTAGTATTGTTATTGTTGTTATTGTTATTATTGTTATTATTGTTATTAGTGTTATTAATGTTATTTTCGTTATTGTTGTTATTGTTGTTATTATTATTATTAAAGTTATTGTTGTTATTATTGTTATTGTTGTTATTGTTGTTATTATTGTAATTATTGTTATTAATATTATTATTGTTATTAATGTTATATTGTTATTATTGTTATTGTTGTAAACGTTGTTATTGTTGTTATTGATGTAATTATTTTTATCGTTGTTATTGTTGTTATTATTGTTATTGTTGTTATTGTTGTTATTATTGTAATTATTGTTATTAATATTATTATTGTTATTAATTTTATATTGTTATTATTGTTATTGTTGTTATTGTTGTTGTTATTGTTATTATTGTTATTATCGTTATTGTTGTTAATGTTGTTATTGTTGTTATTATTTTGTATTTCTTGTTATTGTTGTTATTGTTGTTATTGTTGTTGTTTTTGTTATTGTTGTTATTGTTGTTATTATTGTTATTATTGTTATTGTTATTGTCATTATTGTTATTATTATTATTATTGCTATTATTGTAATTGTTGTTATTTTTGTTATTGTTGTTATTGTTTGTATTATTGTTTTTGTTGTTATTGTTGTTATTATTTGTTATTAATGTTATTATTTGTTATTAATGTTATTATTGTTATTATTGTTATTATTGTTATTATTGTTATTATTGTTATTATTGTTATTGTTATTGTTATTATTATTATTGTTGTTATTATTGTTATTATTGTTATTATTGTTATTATTGTTATTATTGTTATTGTTATTGTTGTTATTATTGTTATTGTTATTGTTATTGTTATTATTGTTATTATTGTTATTATTGTTCTTATTGCTATTATTGTTATTATGTTATTATTGTTATTAGTGTTATTAATGTTATTATCGTTATTGTTGTTATTGTTGTTATTGTTGTTATTATTTTTATTATAGTTATTGTTGTTATAGTTGTTATTGTTGTTATTGTTGTTATTGTTGTTATTGTTGTTATTATTGTTATTATTGTAATTAATCTTATATTGTTATTATTATTATTATTATTATTAATGTTATGTTGTTATTATTGTTATTGTTGTTAATGTTGTTATTGTTGTTATTGTTGTTATTATTGTTATTATTGTTATTTTTTTTTATTGTTATTGTTGTTATTGTTGTTATTAATGTTATTATTGTTACTATTATTATTATTGTAATTAATGTTATATTGTTATTATTATTATTATTGTTATTAATGTTATATTGTTATTATTGTTATTGTTGTTATTGTTGTTATTACTGTTATTATTGTTATTGTTTTTATTATTTTTATTGTTGTTATTATTGTTATTATTGTTATTATCGTTATTGTTGTTAATGTTGTTATTGTTGTTATTATTTTGTATTTCTTGTTATTGTTGTTATTATTGTTATTGTTGTTATTGTTGTTATTATTGTTGTTATTGTTATTTTTGTTATTGTTATTATTGTTATTATTGTTTTCGTTGTTATTATTGTTATTATTGTTATTATTGTTATTGTTATTGTCATTATTTTTATTATTATTGTTATTATTGTTATTATTGTTATTATTGTTATTGTTGTTATTTTTGTTATTGTTGTTATTGTTGTTATTATTGTTATTGTTGTTATTGTTGTTATTATTTGTTATTAATGTTATTATTGTTATTATTGTTATTATTGTTATTATTGTTATTATTGTTATTGTTATTGTTATTATTGTTATTATTGTTATTATTGTTATTATTGTTGTTATTGTTATTGTTGTTATTATTCTTATTATTGGGTTATTGTTATTATTGTTATTATTGTTATTGTTGTTATTATTGTTGTTATTATCGTTATTGTTGTTATTGTTATTATTGTTATTATTGTTATTATTGTTATTGTTATTGTTATTATTGTTATTATTGTTATTATTGTTATTATTGTTCTTATTGATATTATTGTTATTATTGTTAATATTGTTATTATTGTTATTATTATAATTATAATTATTAACGTTATATTGTTCTTATTGTTATTGTTGTTATTATTGTTATTGTTGTTATTGTTGTTATTATTGTTATTGTTTTTATTATTGTTATTGTTATTTTTGTTATTATTGTTATTGTTGTTATTGTTGTTGTTATTGTTGTTATTATTGTTATTATTGTTATTATCGTTATTGTTGTTATTGTTGTTTTTGTTGTTATTATTGTTATTGTTGTTATTGTTTAATTATTGTTATCGTTGTTATTGTTAATGTTGTTATTATTGTTATTGTTGTTGTTGTTGTTGTTATTGTTGTTGTTATTGTTATTATTGTTGTTATTGTTGTTATTGTTGTTATTATTATTATTATTGTTATTAATTTTATATTGTTATTATTTTTATTGTTGTTATTGTTGTTATTATTGTTATTATTGTTATTATTATTATTATTGTTATTGTTGTTATTGTTGTTATTGTTGTTATTGTTGTTATTATTATTATTATTGTTATTAATGTTATATTGTTATTATTGTTATTGTTGTTATTGTTGTTATTATTGTTGTTATTTTTGTTATTGTTGTTATTGTTATTATTGTTATTATTGTTATTATTGTTTTTATTGTTATTGTTATTGTTATTATTGTTATTATTGTTATTATTGTTATTATTGTTCTTATTACTATTATTGTTATAATGTTATTATTGTTATTAGTGTTATTAATGTTATTATCGTTATTGTTGTTATTGTTGTTATTGTTGTTATTATTTTTATTATAGTTATTGTTGTTATTATTGTTATTGTTGTTATTGTTGTTATTATTGTTCTTATTGTAATTATTATTATTATTTTTATTAATGTTATATTGTTATTATTGTTATTGTTGTTATTGTTGTTACTGTTGTTATTGTTGTTATTATTTTTATTATAGTTATTGTTGTTATTATTGTTATTTTTGTTATTGTTGGTATTATTGTTATTATTGTTATTATTATTATTATTATTATTAATGTTATATTGTTATTATTGTTATTGTTGTTATTGTTGTTATTGTTGTTATTGTTGTTATTATTGTTATTATTGTTATTGTTTTTATTATTGTTATTGTTGTTATTGTTGTTATTATTGTTATTATTGTTGTTATTTGTTAATGTGGTTATTATTGTTATTGTTGTTATTGTTGTTATTGTTGTTGTTATTGTTGTTATTGTTGTTATCTTTGTTATTATTGTTATTGTTGTTATTGTTGTTATTATTGTTCTTATTGTTATTGTTGTTATTATTGTTATTGTTGCTATTGTTGTTATTGTTGTTATTGTTATTGTTGTTAGTATTGTTATTGTTGTTATTGTTATTATTGTTATTATTGTTATTAGTGTTATTAATGTTATTTTCGTTATTGTTGTTATTGTTGTTATTATTATTATTAAAGTTATTGTTGTTATTATTGTTATTGTTGTTATTGTTGTTATTATTGTAATTATTGTTATTAATATTATTATTGTTATTAATGTTATATTGTTATTATTGTTATTGTTGTAAACGTTGTTATTGTTGTTATTGATGTAATTATTTTTATCGTTGTTATTGTTGTTATTATTGTTATTGTTGTTATTGTTGTTATTATTGTAATTATTGTTATTAATATTATTATTGTTATTAATGTTATATTGTTATTATTGTTATTGTTGTAAACGTTGTTATTGTTGTTATTGATGTAATTATTTTTATCGTTGTTATTGTTAATGTTGTTATTATTGTTATTGTTGTTATTGTTGTTGTTATTGTTGTTATTGTTGTTATTATTGTTATTGTTTTTATTATTGTTATTGTTATTGTCATTATTGTTATTATTATTAATATTGTTATTATTGTTATTATTGTTATTATTGTTATTGTTGTTATTTTTGTTATTGTTGTTATTGTTTGTATTATTGTTATTGTTGTTGTTATTGTTAATGTGGTTATTATTGTTATTGTTGTTATTGTTGTTATTGTTGTTATTATTTTTATTAAAGTTATTGTTGTTATTATTGTTATTGTTGTTATTATTTTTATTATAGTTATTGTTGTTATTATTGTTATTGTTGTTATTGTTGTTATTATTGTTATTATTGTTATTATTATTATTATTGTTATTAATGTTATATTGTTATTATTGTTTGTTGTTATTGTTGTTATTGTTGTTATTATTGTTATTATTGTTATTATTGTTATTGTTTTTTTATTGTTATTGTTGTTATTGTTGTTATTAATGTTATTATTGTTACTATTATTATTATTGTAATTAATGTTATATTGTTATTATTATTATTATTGTTATTAATGTTATATTGTTATTATTGTTATTGTTGTTATTGTTGTTATTATTGTTATTATTGTTTTTGTTTTTATTATTGTTATTGTTGTTATTATTGTTATTATTGTTATTATCGTTATTGTTGTTAATGTTGTTATTGTTGTTATTATTTTGTATATCTTGTTATTGTTGTTATTATTGTTATTGTTGTTATTGTTGTTATTGTTGTTATTATTTTGTATTTCTTGTTATTGTTGTTATTGTTGTTATTGTTGTTGTTATTGTTATTGTTGTTATTGTTTTTATTATTGTTATTATTGTTATTATTGTTATTGTTATTGTCATTATTGTTATTATTATTATTATTGCTATTATTGTGATTGTTGTTATTTTTGTTATTGTTGTTATTGTTTGTATTATTGTTATTGTTGTTATTGTTGTTATTATTTGTTATTAATGTTATTATTTGTTATTATTGTTATTGTTGTTATTGTTGTTGTTATTGTTGTTATTATTGTTAGTATTGTTATTATCGTTATTGTTGTTATTGTTGTTTTTGTTGTTATTGTTGTTATTGTTGTTATTATAGTTATTATTGTTATTGTTTTTATTATTGTTATTGTTATTGTTGTTATTATTGTTATTGTTGTTATTGTTGTTATTATTGTTATTAGTGTTATTAATGTTATTATCGTTATTGTTTTTATTGTTGTTATTGTTGTTATTATTTTTATTATAGTTATTGTTGTCATTATTGTTATTGTTGTTATTGTTGTTATTATTGTTATTATTGTTATTATTATTATTATTGTTATTAATGTTATTATTGTTATTGTTGTTATTGTTGTTATTGCTGTTATTGTTGTAATTATTGTTATAGTTGTTATTGTTAATGTTGTTATTATTGTTATTGTTGTTATTGTTGTTATTGTTGTTGTTATTGTTGTTATTGTTGTTATTGTTGTTATTATTGTTATTATTGTTATTGTTTTTATTATTGTTATTGTTATTGTCATTATTGTTATTATTATTAATATTGTTATTATTGTTATTATTGTTATTATTGTTATTGTTGTTATTTTTGTTATTGTTGTTATTGTTTGTATTATTGTTATTGTTGTTGTTATTGTTAATGTGGTTATTATTGTTATTGTTGTTATTGTTGTTATTGTTGTTGTTATTGTTGTTATTCTTGTTATCTTTGTTATTATTGTTATTGTTGCTATTATTGTTATTGTTGTTATTGTTGTTACTGTTGTTGTTATTGTTATTGTTGTTATTGTTGTTATTGTTGTTGTTATTGTTGTTATTGTTGTTATTATTGTTATTATTGTTATTATTGTTATTGTTTTTATTATTGTTATTGTTATTGTCATTATTGTTATTATTATTAATATTGTTATTATTGTTATTATTGTTATTATTGTTATTGTTGTTATTTTTGTTATTGTTGTTATTGTTTGTATTATTGTTATTGTTGTTATTGTTGTTATTATTTGTTATTAATGTTATTATTGTTATTATTGTTATTATTGCTTTGTTTTTATTATTGTTATTGTTATTGTCATTATTGTTATTTTTATTATTGTTGTTATTATTGTTATTATTGTTATTATTGTTATTATTGTTATTATTGTTATTATTGTTATTGTTATTGTTGTTATTATTGTTATTGTTATTGTTATTATTATTATTATTATTATTATTGTTATTGTTGTTATTGTTGTTATTGTTTTTATTGTTGTTATTATTGTTATTATTGTTATTGTTATTGTTATTATTGTTATTGTTGTTATTTTTGTTATTGTTGTTATTGTTGTTATTGTTGTTATTATTGTTATTGTTGTTATTGTTGTTATTATATGTTATTAATGTTATTATTGTTATTATTGTTATTATTGTTATTATTGTTATTGTTATTGTTATTATTATTATTGTTGTTATTATTGTTATTATTGTTATTATTGTTATTATTGTTATTATTGTTATTATTGTTATTGTTATTGTTTTTATTATTGTTATTGTTGTTATTGTTGTTATTATTGTTATTATTGTTATTATTATTATTTTTATTAATGTTATATTGTTATTATTGTTATTGTTGTTATTGTTGTTATTGTTGTTATTGTTGTTATTGTTTTTATTATTGTTATTATTGTTATTGTTTTTTTATTGTTATTGTTGTTATTGTTGTTATTAATGTTATTATTGTTATTATTATTATTATTGTAATTAATGTTATATTGTTATTATTATTATTATTGTTAATAATGTTATATTGTTATTATTGTTATTGTTTTTATTATTGTTATTGTTATTTTTGTTATTATTGTTATTGTTGTTATTGTTGTTGTTATTGTTGATGTGGTTATTATTGTTATTGTTGTTATTGTTGTTATTATTTGTTATTAATGTTATTATTGTTATTATTGTTATTATTGTTATTATTGTTATTATTGTTATTGTTATTGTTATTATTATTATTGTTGTTATTATTGTTATTATTGTTATTACTGTTATTATTGTTATTATTGTTATTGTTATTGTTGTTATTATTGTTATTGTTGTTATTATTGTTATTGTTATTGTTATTGTTATTATTGTTATTATTGTTATTATTGTTATTGTCGTTATTATTGTTGTTATTTTTGTTATTGTTGTTATTGTTATTATTGTTATTATTGTTATTATTGTTTTTATTGTTATTGTTATTGTTATTATTGTTATTATTGTTATTATTTTTATTATTGTTCTTATTACTATTATTGTTATTATTGTTATTATTGTTATTAGTATTATTAATGTTATTATCGTTATTGTTGTTATTGTTGTTATTGTTGTTATTATTTTTATTATAGTTATTGTTGTTATTATTGTTATTATTGTTATTGTTTTTATTATTGTTATTGTTGTTATTATTGTTATTATTGTTATTATCGTTATTGTTGTTAATGTTGTTATTGTTGTTATTATTTTGTATTTCTTGTTATTGTTGTTATTATTGTTATTGTTGTTATTTGTTGTTATTGTTGTTATTATTTTGTATTTCTTGTTATTGTTGTCATTGTTGTTATTGTTGTTGTTATTGATATTGTTGTTATTGTTGTTATTATTGTTATTATTGTTATTATTGTTATTGTTATTGTCATTATTGTTATTATTATTATTATTATTATTATTATTGCTATTATTGTTATTGTTGTTATTTTTGTTATTGTTGTTATTGTTTGTATTAT
>NC_060959.1:1542500-1545000 GCF_910589235.1 Vespa crabro | reverse complement strand
TTATTTTTGTTATTATTGTTATTGTTTGTATTATTGTTATTGTTGTTATTGTTGTTATTATTTGTTATTAATGTTATTATTGTTATTATTGTTATTATTGCTTTGTTTTTATTATTGTTATTGTTATTGTCATTATTGTTATTTTTATTATTGTTGTTATTATTGTTATTATTGTTATTATTGTTATTATTGTTATTATTGTTATTATTGTTATTGTTATTGTTGTTATTATTGTTATTGTTATTGTTATTATTATTATTATTATTATTATTGTTATTGTTGTTATTGTTGTTATTGTTTTTATTGTTGTTATTATTGTTATTATTGTTATTGTTATTGTTATTATTGTTATTGTTGTTATTTTTGTTATTGTTGTTATTGTTGTTATTATTGTTATTGTTGTTTTTGTTGTTATTATATGTTATTAATGTTATTATTGTTATTATTGTTATTATTGTTATTATTGTTATTGTTATTGTTATTATTATTATTGTTGTTATTATTGTTATTATTGTTATTATTGTTATTATTGTTATTATTGTTATTATTGTTATTGTTATTGTTTTTATTATTGTTATTGTTGTTATTGTTGTTATTATTGTTATTATTGTTATTATTATTATTTTTATTAATGTTATATTGTTATTATTGTTATTGTTGTTATTGTTGTTATTGTTGTTATTGTTGTTATTGTTTTTATTATTGTTATTATTGTTATTGTTTTTTTATTGTTATTATTGTTGTTATTGTTATTGTTGTTATTATTCTTATTATTGTGTTATTGTTATTATTGTTATTATTGTTATTGTTGTTATTATTGTTGTTATTATTGTTATTGTTGTTATTGTTTGTATTATTGTTATTGTTGTTGTTATTGTTAATGTGGTTATTATTGTTATTGTTGTTATTGTTGTTATTGTTGTTATTATTTTTATTAAAGTTATTGTTGATATTATTGTTATTGTTGTTATTATTTTTATTATAGTTATTGTTGTTATTATTGTTATTGTTGTTATTGTTGTTATTATTGTTATTATTGTTATTATTATTATTATTGTTATTAATGTTATATTGTTATTATTGTTATTGTTGTTATTGTTGTTATTGTTGTTATTGTTGATATTATTGTTATTATTGTTATTGTTTTTTTATTGTTATTGTTGTTATTGTTGTTATTAATGTTATTATTGTTACTATTATTATTATTGTAATTAATGTTATATTGTTATTATTATTATTATTGTTATTAATGTTATATTGTTATTATTGTTATTGTTGTTATTGTTGTTATTATTGTTATTATTGTTTTTGTTTTTATTATTGTTATTGTTGTTATTATTGTTATTATTGTTATTATCGTTATTGTTGTTAATGTTGTTATTGTTGTTATTATTTTGTATATCTTGTTATTGTTGTTATTATTGTTATTGTTGTTATTGTTGTTATTGTTGTTATTATTTTGTATTTCTTGTTATTGTTGTTATTGGTGTTATTGTTGTTGTTATTGTTATTGTTGTTATTGTTTTTATTATTGTTATTATTGTTATTATTGTTATTGTTATTGTCATTATTGTTATTATTATTATTATTGCTATTATTGTGATTGTTGTTATTTTTGTTATTGTTGTTATTGTTTGTATTATTGTTATTGTTGTTATTGTTGTTATTATTTGTTATTAATGTTATTATTTGTTATTATTGTTATTGTTGTTATTGTTGTTGTTATTGTTGTTATTATTGTTAGTATTGTTATTATCGTTATTGTTGTTATTGTTGTTTTTGTTGTTATTGTTGTTATTGTTGTTATTATAGTTATTATTGTTATTGTTTTTATTATTGTTATTGTTATTGTTGTTATTATTGTTATTGTTGTTATTGTTGTTATTATTGTTATTAGTGTTATTAATGTTATTATCGTTATTGTTTTTATTGTTGTTATTGTTGTTATTATTTTTATTATAGTTATTGTTGTCATTATTGTTATTGTTGTTATTGTTGTTATTATTGTTATTATTGTTATTATTATTATTATTGTTATTAATGTTATTATTGTTATTGTTGTTATTGTTGTTATTGCTGTTATTGTTGTAATTATTGTTATAGTTGTTATTGTTAATGTTGTTATTATTGTTATTGTTGTTATTGTTGTTATTGTTGTTGTTATTGTTGTTATTGTTGTTACTGTTGTTATTATTGTTATTATTGTTATTGTTTTTATTATTGTTATTGTTATTGTCATTATTGTTATTATTATTAATATTGTTATTATTGTTATTATTGTTATTATTGTTATTGTTGTTATTTTTGTTATTGTTGTTATTGTTTGTATTATTGTTATTGTTGTTGTTATTGTTAATGTGGTTATTATTGTTATTGTTGTTATTGTTGTTATTGTTGTTGTTATTGTTGTTATTCTTGTTATCTTTGTTATTATTGTTATTGTTGCTATTATTGTTATTGTTGTTATTGTTGTTACTGTTGTTGTTATTGTTATTGTTGT
>NC_060959.1:1532500-1537500 GCF_910589235.1 Vespa crabro | reverse complement strand
TATTGTTGTTTTATTGTTATTGTTGTTATTGTTGTTATTAATTTTATTATTGTTATTATTATTATTATTGTAATTAATGTTATATTGTTATTATTATTATTATTGTTAATAATGTTATATTGTTATTATTGTTATTGTTGTTATTGTTGTTATTATTGTTATTGTTGTTATTATTGTTGTTATTATCGTTATTGTTGTTATTGTTATTATTGTTATTATTGTTATTATTGTTATTATTGTTATTGTTATTGTTATTATTGTTATTATTGTTATTATTGTTATTATAGTTCTTATTGATATTATTGTTATTATTGTTATTATTGTTATTAGTGTTATTAATGTTATTATCGTTATTGTTGTTACTGTTGTTATTGTTGTTATTATTGTTATTATTGTTATTATTATTATTATTATTATTAACGTTATATTGTTATTATTGTTATTGTTTTTATTGTTGTTTTTGTTGTTATTGTTGTTATTATTGTTATTATTGTTATTGTTTTTATTATTGTTATTGTTATTTTTGTTATTATTGTTATTGTTGTTATTGTTGTTGTTATTATTATTATTGTTATTGTTTTTATTATTGTTATTGTTGTTATTATTGTTATTATTGTTATTATCGTTATTGTTGTTATTATTGTTATTATTGTTATTATTGTTATTATTGTTATTATTGTTATTATTGTTAATGTGGTTATTATTGTTATTGTTGTTATTGTTGTTATTGTTGTTATTGTTGTTATTATTATTATTATTGTTATTAATGTTATATTGTTATTATTGTTATTGTTGTTATTGTTGTTATTATTGTTGTTATTTTTGTTATTGTTGTTATTGTTATTATTGTTATTATTGTTATTATTGTTTTTATTGTTATTGTTATTGTTATTATTGTTATTATTGTTATTATTGTTATTATTGTTCTTATTACTATTATTGTTATAATGTTATTATTGTTATTAGTGTTATTAATGTTATTATCGTTATTGTTGTTATTGTTGTTATTGTTGTTATTATTTTTATTATAGTTATTGTTGTTATTATTGTTATTGTTGTTATTGTTGTTATTATTGTTCTTATTGTAATTATTATTATTATTTTTATTAATGTTATATTGTTATTATTGTTATTGTTGTTATTGTTGTTACTGTTGTTATTGTTGTTATTATTTTTATTATAGTTATTGTTGTTATTATTGTTATTGTTGTTATTGTTGGTATTATTGTTATTATTGTTATTATTATTATTATTATTATTAATGTTATATTGTTATTATTGTTATTGTTGTTATTGTTGTTATTGTTGTTATTGTTGTTATTATTGTTATTATTGTTATTGTTTTTATTATTGTTATTGTTGTTATTGTTGTTATTATTGTTATTATTGTTGTTATTTGTTAATGTGGTTATTATTGTTATTGTTGTTATTGTTGTTATTGTTGTTGTTATTGTTGTTATTGTTGTTATCTTTGTTATTATTGTTATTGTTGTTATTGTTGTTATTATTGTTCTTATTGTTATTGTTGTTATTATTGTTATTGTTGCTATTGTTGTTATTGTTGTTATTGTTATTGTTGTTAGTATTGTTATTGTTGTTATTGTTATTATTGTTATTATTGTTATTAGTGTTATTAATGTTATTTTCGTTATTGTTGTTATTGTTGTTATTATTATTATTAAAGTTATTGTTGTTATTATTGTTATTGTTGTTATTGTTGTTATTATTGTTATTATTGTTATTATTATTATTATTGTTATTAATGTTATATTGTTATTATTGTTATTGTTGTAAACGTTGTTATTGTTGTTATTGATGTAATTATTTTTATCGTTGTTATTGTTGTTATTATTGTTATTGTTGTTATTGTTGTTATTATTGTAATTATTGTTATTAATATTATTATTGTTATTAATGTTATATTGTTATTATTGTTATTGTTGTAAACGTTGTTATTGTTGTTATTGATGTAATTATTTTTATCGTTGTTATTGTTAATGTTGTTATTATTGTTATTGTTGTTATTGTTGTTGTTATTGTTGTTATTGTTGTTATTATTATTATTGTTTTTATTATTGTTATTGTTATTGTCATTATTGTTATTATTATTAATATTGTTATTATTGTTATTATTGTTATTATTGTTATTGTTGTTATTTTTGTTATTGTTGTTATTGTTTGTATTATTGTTATTGTTGTTGTTATTGTTAATGTGGTTATTATTGTTATTGTTGTTATTGTTGTTATTGTTGTTATTATTTTTATTAAAGTTATTGTTGTTATTATTGTTATTGTTGTTATTATTTTTATTATAGTTATTGTTGTTATTATTGTTATTGTTGTTATTGTTGTTATTATTGTTATTATTGTTATTATTATTATTATTGTTATTAATGTTATATTGTTATTATTGTTTGTTGTTATTGTTGTTATTGTTGTTATTGTTGTTATTATTGTTATTATTGTTATTGTTTTTTTATTGTTATTGTTGTTATTGTTGTTATTAATGTTATTATTGTTACTATTATTATTATTGTAATTAATGTTATATTGTTATTATTATTATTATTGTTATTAATGTTATATTGTTATTATTGTTATTGTTGTTATTGTTGTTATTATTGTTATTATTGTTTTTGTTTTTATTATTGTTATTGTTGTTATTATTGTTATTATTGTTATTATCGTTATTGTTGTTAATGTTGTTATTGTTGTTATTATTTTGTATATCTTGTTATTGTTGTTATTATTGTTATTGTTGTTATTGTTGTTATTGTGGTTATTATTTTGTATTTCTTGTTATTGTTGTTATTGTTGTTATTGTTGTTGTTATTGTTATTGTTGTTATTGTTTTTATTATTGTTATTATTGTTATTATTGTTATTGTTATTGTCATTATTGTTATTATTATTATTATTGCTATTATTGTGATTGTTGTTATTTTTGTTATTGTTGTTATTGTTTGTATTATTGTTATTGTTGTTATTGTTGTTATTATTTGTTATTAATGTTATTATTTGTTATTATTGTTATTGTTGTTATTGTTGTTGTTATTGTTGTTATTATTGTTAGTATTGTTATTATCGTTATTGTTGTTATTGTTGTTTTTGTTGTTATTGTTGTTATTGTTGTTATTATAGTTATTATTGTTATTGTTTTTATTATTGTTATTGTTATTGTTGTTATTATTGTTATTGTTGTTATTGTTGTTATTATTGTTATTAGTGTTATTAATGTTATTATCGTTATTGTTTTTATTGTTGTTATTGTTGTTATTATTTTTATTATAGTTATTGTTGTCATTATTGTTATTGTTGTTATTGTTGTTATTATTGTTATTATTGTTATTATTATTATTATTGTTATTAATGTTATTATTGTTATTGTTGTTATTGTTGTTATTGCTGTTATTGTTGTAATTATTGTTATAGTTGTTATTGTTAATGTTGTTATTATTGTTATTGTTGTTATTGTTGTTATTGTTGTTGTTATTGTTGTTATTGTTGTTATTATTGTTATTATTATTATTATTGTTATTAATGTTATTATTGTTATTGTTGTTATTGTTGTTATTGCTGTTATTGTTGTAATTATTGTTATAGTTGTTATTGTTAATGTTGTTATTATTGTTATTGTTGTTATTGTTGTTATTGTTGTTATTGTTGTTGTTATTGTTGTTATTGTTGTTATTGTTGTTATTATTGTTATTATTGTTATTGTTTTTATTATTGTTATTGTTATTGTCATTATTGTTATTATTATTAATATTGTTATTATTGTTATTATTGTTATTAGTGTTATTGTTGTTATTTTTGTTATTGTTGTTATTGTTTGTATTATTGTTATTGTTGTTGTTATTGTTAATGTGGTTATTATTGTTATTGTTGTTATTGTTGTTATTGTTGTTGTTATTGTTGTTATTCTTGTTATCTTTGTTATTATTGTTATTGTTGCTATTATTGTTATTGTTGTTATTGTTGTTACTGTTGTTGTTATTGTTATTGTTGTTATTGTTGTTATTGTTGTTGTTATTGTTGTTATTGTTGTTATTATTGTTATTATTGTTATTATTGTTATTGTTTTTATTATTGTTATTGTTATTGTCATTATTGTTATTATTATTAATATTGTTATTATTGTTATTATTGTTATTATTGTTATTGTTGTTATTTTTGTTATTGTTGTTATTGTTTGTATTATTGTTATTGTTGTTATTGTTGTTATTATTTGTTATTAATGTTATTATTGTTATTATTGTTATTATTGCTTTGTTTTTATTATTGTTATTGTTATTGTCATTATTGTTATTTTTATTATTGTTGTTATTATTGTTATTATTGTTATTATTGTTATTATTGTTATTATTGTTATTATTGTTATTGTTATTGTTGTTATTATTGTTATTGTTATTGTTATTATTATTATTATTATTATTATTGTTATTGTTGTTATTGTTGTTATTGTTTTTATTGTTGTTATTATTGTTATTATTGTTATTGTTATTGTTATTATTGTTATTGTTGTTATTTTTGTTATTGTTGTTATTGTTGTTATTATTGTTATTGTTGTTATTGTTGTTATTATATGTTATTAATGTTATTATTGTTATTATTGTTATTATTGTTATTATTGTTATTGTTATTGTTATTATTATTATTGTTGTTATTATTGTTATTATTGTTATTATTGTTATTATTGTTATTATTGTTATTATTGTTATTGTTATTGTTTTTATTATTGTTATTGTTGTTATTGTTGTTATTATTGTTATTATTGTTATTATTATTATTTTTATTAATGTTATATTGTTATTATTGTTATTGTTGTTATTGTTGTTATTGTTGTTATTGTTGTTATTGTTTTTATTATTGTTATTGTTATTGTTGTTATTATTGTTATTGTTGTTATTGTTGTTATTATTGTTATTAGTGTTATTAATGTTATTATCGTTATTGTTTTTATTGTTGTTATTGTTGTTATTATTGTTATTGTTGTTATTG
>NC_060959.1:1522500-1527500 GCF_910589235.1 Vespa crabro | reverse complement strand
TGTTATTATTGTTATTATTGTTATTATTGTTATTATTGTTATTGTTATTGTTATTATTATTATTGTTGTTATTATTGTTATTATTGTTATTACTGTTATTATTGTTATTATTGTTATTGTTATTGTTGTTATTATTGTTATTGTTATTGTTATTGTTATTATTGTTATAATTGTTATTATTGTTATTGTCGTTATTATTGTTGTTATTTTTGTTATTGTTGTTATTGTTATTATTGTTATTATTGTTATTATTGTTTTTATTGTTATTGTTATTGTTATTATTGTTATTATTGTTATTATTGTTATTATTGTTCTTATTACTATTATTGTTATTATTGTTATTATTGTTATTAGTATTATTAATGTTATTATCGTTATTGTTGTTATTGTTGTTATTGTTGTTATTATTTTTATTATGGTTATTGTTGTTATTATTGTTATTATTGTTATTGTTTTTATTATTGTTATTGTTGTTATTATTGTTATTATTGTTATTATCGTTATTGTTGTTAATGTTGTTATTGTTGTTATTATTTTGTATTTCTTGTTATTGTTGTTATTATTGTTATTGTTGTTATTTGTTGTTATTGTTGTTATTATTTTGTATTTCTTGTTATTGTTGTCATTGTTGTTATTGTTGTTGTTATTGATATTGTTGTTATTGTTGTTATTATTGTTATTATTGTTATTATTGTTATTGTTATTGTCATTATTGTTATTATTATTATTATTATTATTATTATTGCTATTATTGTTATTGTTGTTATTTTTGTTATTGTTGTTATTGTTTGTATTATTGTTGTTGTTGTTATTATTGTTATTGTTATTGTTATTGTTATTATTGTCATTATTGTTATTATTGTTCTTATTGCTATTATTGTTATTATGTTATTATTGTTATTAGTGTTATTAATGTTATTATCGTTATTGTTGTTATTGTTGTTATTGTTGTTATTATTGTTATTATTGTTATTATTGTTATTGTTATTGTCATTATTGTTATTATTATTATTATTGTTATTATTATTATTATTGCTATTATTGTTATTGTTGTTATTTTTGTTATTGTTGTTATTGTTTGTATTATTGTTGTTGTTGTTATTGTTGTTATTATTTGTTATTAATGTTATTATTGTTATTATTGTTATTATTGTTATTATTGTTATTATTGTTATTGTTATTGTTATTATTATTATTGTTGTTATTATTGTTATTATTGTTATTATTGTTATTATTGTTATTATTGTTATTATTGTTATTGTTATTATTGTTATTATTGTTATTGTTATTGTTATTGTTATTATTGTTATTATTGTTCTTATTGCTATTATTGTTATTATGTTATTATTGTTATTAGTATTATTAATGTTATTATCGTTATTGTTGTTATTGTTGTTATTGTTGTTATTATTTTTATTATAGTTATTGTTGTTATTATTGTTATTGTTGTTATTGTTGTTATTATTGTTATTATTGTTATTATTATTATTATTATTAATGTTATATTGTTATTATTGTTATTGTTGTTATTGTTGTTATTGTTGTTATTGTTGTTATTGTTGTTATTATTGTTATTATTGTTATTGTTTTTTTATTGTTATTGTTGGTATTGTTGTTATTAATGTTATTATTGTTATTATTATTATTATTGTAATTAATGTTATATTGTTATTATTATTATTATTGTTAATAATGTTATATTGTTATTATTGTTATTGTTGTTATTGTTGTTATTATTGTTATTGTTGTTATTATTGTTGTTATTATCGTTATTGTTGTTATTGTTATTATTGTTATTATTGTTATTATTGTTATTATTGTTATTGTTATTGTTATTATTGTTATTATTGTTATTATTGTTATTATAGTTCTTATTGATATTATTGTTATTATTGTTATTATTGTTATTAGTGTTATTAATGTTATTATCGTTATTGTTGTTACTGTTGTTATTGTTGTTATTATTGTTATTATTGTTATTATTATTATTATTATTAACGTTATATTGTTATTATTGTTATTGTTGTTATTGTTGTTTTTGTTGTTATTGTTGTTATTATTGTTATTATTGTTATTGTTTTTATTATTGTTATTGTTATTTTTGTTATTATTGTTATTGTTGTTATTGTTGTTGTTATTGTTAATGTGGTTATTATTGTTATTATTGTTATTGTTGTTATTATTGTTATTGTTGTTATTGTTGTTATTATTGTTATTATTGTTATTGTTTTTATTATTGTTATTGTTGTTATTATTGTTATTATTGTTATTATCGTTATTGTTGTTAATGTTGTTATTGTTGTTATTATTTTGTATTTCTTGTTATTGTTGTTATTATTGTTACTGTTGTTATTGTTGTTATTGTTGTTGTTATTGTTATTTTTGTTATTGTTATTATTGTTATTATTGTTATCGTTGTTATTATTGTTATTATTGTTATTATTGTTATTGTTATTGTCATTATTGTTATTATTATTGTTATTATTGTTATTATTGTTATTATTGTTATTGTTGTTATTGTTGCTATTATTTGTTATTAATGTTATTATTGTTATTATTGTTATTATTGTTATTATTGTAATTATTGTTATTGTTATTGTTATTATTATTATTGTTGTTATTATTGTTATTATTGTTATTATTGTTATTATTGTTATTATTGTTATTATTGTTATTATTGTTATTATTGTTATTGTTTTGTTGTTATTATTGTTATTGTTATTGTTATTATTGTTATTATTGTTATTATTGTTGTTATTGTTATTGTTGTTATTATTCTTATTATTGTGTTATTGTTATTATTGTTATTATTGTTATTGTTGTTATTATTGTTGTTATTATTGTTATTGTTGTTATTGTTATTATTGTTATTATTGTTATTATTGTTATTATTGTTATTGTTATTGTTATTATTGTTATTATTGTTATCATTGTTATTATTGTTCTTATTGTTATTGTTGTTATTATTGTTATTGTTGCTATTGTTGTTATTGTTGTTATTGTTATTGTTGTTAGTATTGGTATTGTTGTGATTGTTATTATTGTTATTATTGTTATTAGTTTTATTAATGTTATTATCGTTATTGTTGTTATTGTTGTTATTGTTGTTATTATTTTTATTAAAGTTATTGTTGTTATTATTGTTATTGTTGTTATTGTTGTTATTATTGTTATTATTGTTATTATTATTATTATTGTTATTAATGTTATTATTGTTATTGTTGTTATTGTTGTTATTGCTGTTATTGTTGTAATTATTGTTATAGTTGTTATTGTTTTTATTATTGTTATTGTTATTGTCATTATTGTTATTATTATTAATATTGTTATTATTGTTATTATTGTTATTATTGTTATTGTTGTTATTTTTGTTATTGTTGTTATTGTTTGTATTATTGTTATTGTTGTTGTTATTGTTAAGGTGGTTATTATTGTTATTGTTGTTATTGTTGTTATTGTTGTTGTTATTGTTGTTATTCTTGTTATCTTTGTTATTATTGTTATTGTTGCTATTATTGTTATTGTTGTTATTGTTGTTACTGTTGTTGTTATTGTTATTGTTGTTATTGTTGTTATTGTTGTTGTTATTGTTGTTATTGTTGTTATTGTTGTTATTATTGTTATTATTGTTACTGTTTTTATTATTGTTATTGTTATTGTCATTATTGTTATTATTATTAATATTGTTATTATTGTTATTATTGTTATTATTGTTATTGTTGTTATTTTTGTTATTGTTGTTATTGTTGTTATTGTTGTTATTATTGTTATTATTGTTATTGTTTTTTTATTGTTATTGTTGTTATTGTTGTTATTAATGTTATTATTGTTATGATTATTATTATTGTAATTAATGTTATATTGTTATTATTATTATTATTGTTAATATTGTTATATTGTTATTATTGTTATTGTTTTTATTATTGTTATTTTTATTTTTGTTATTATTGTTATTGTTGTTATTGTTGTTGTTATTGTTAATGTGGTTATTATTGTTATTGTTGTTATTGTTGTTATTATTTGTTATTAATGTTATTATTGTTATTATTGTTATTATTGTTATTATTGTTATTATTGTTATTGTTATTGTTATTATTATTATTGTTGTTATTATTGTTATTATTGTTATTACTGTTATTATTGTTATTATTGTTATTGTTATTGTTGTTATTATTGTTATTGTTATTGTTATTGTTATTATTGTTATTATTGTTATTATTGTTATTGTTGTTATTATTGTTGTTATTGTTATTATTGTTATTGTTATTGTCATTATTGTTATTATTATTATTGTTATTATTATTATTATTGCTATTATTGTTATTGTTGTTATTTTTGTTATTGTTGTTATTTTTGTTATTGTTGTTATTGTTTGTATTATTGTTATTGTTGTTATTGTTGTTATTATTTGTTATTAATGTTATTATTGTTGTTATTGTTATTATTGTTATTATTGTTATTATTGTTTTTATTGTTATTGTTATTGTTATTATTGTTATTATTGTTATTATTGTTATTATTGTTCTTATTACTATTATTGTTATTATTGTTATTATTGTTATTAGTGTTATTAATGTTATTATCGTTATTGTTGTTATTGTTGTTATTGTTGTTATTATTTTTATTATAGTTATTGTTGTTATTATTGTTATTATTGTTATTGTTTTTATTATTGTTATTGTTGTTATTATTGTTATTATTGTTATTATCGTTATTGTTGTTAATGTTGTTATTGTTGTTATTATTTTGTATATCTTGTTATTGTTGTTATTATTGTTATTGTTGTTATTGTTGTTATTGTTGTTGTTATTGATATTGTTGTTATTGTTGTTATTATTGTTATTATTGTTATTATTGTTATTGTTATTGTCATTATTGTTATTATTATTATTGTTATTATTATTATTATTGCTATTATTGTTATTGTTGTTATTTTTGTTATTGTGGTTATTGTTTGTATTATTGTTATTGTTGTTATTGTTGTTATTATTTGTTATTAA
>NC_060959.1:1512500-1517500 GCF_910589235.1 Vespa crabro | reverse complement strand
TATTGTTATTGTTATTGTTATTATTATTATTGTTGTTATTATTGTTATTATTGTTATTATTGTTATTATTGTTATTATTGTTATTGTTGTTGTTGTTATTATTGTTATTGTTATTGTTATTGTTATTATTGTCATTATTGTTATTATTGTTCTTATTGCTATTATTGTTATTATGTTATTATTGTTATTAGTGTTATTAATGTTATTATCGTTATTGTTGTTATTGTTGTTATTGTTGTTATTATTTTTATTATAGTTATTGTTGTTATTATTGTTATTGTTGTTATTGTTGTTATTATTGTTATTATTGTTATTATTATTATTATTGTAATTAATGTTATATTGTTATTATTATTATTATTGTTAATAATGTTATATTGTTATTATTGTTATTGTTTTTATTATTGTTATTTTTATTTTTGTTATTATTGTTATTGTTGTTATTGTTGTTGTTATTGTTAATGTGGTTATTATTGTTATTGTTGTTATTGTTGTTATTGTTGTTATTGTTGTTATTGTTGTTATTATTGTTATTATTGTTATTGTTTTTTTATTGTTATTGTTGTTATTGTTGTTATTAATGTTATTATTGTTATTATTATTATTATTGTAATTAATGTTATATTGTTATTATTATTATTATTGTTAATAATGTTATATTGTTATTATTGTTATTGTTTTTATTATTGTTATTTTTATTTTTGTTATTATTGTTATTGTTGTTATTGTTGTTGTTATTGTTAATGTGGTTATTATTGTCATTGTTGTTATTGTTGTTATTATTTGTTATTAATGTTATTATTGTTATTATTGTTATTATTGTTATTATTGTTATTATTGTTATTGTTATTGTTATTATTATTATTGTTGTTATTATTGTTATTATTGTTATTACTGTTATTATTGTTATTATTGTTATTGTTATTGTTGTTATTATTGTTATTGTTATTGTTATTGTTATTATTGTTATTATTGTTATTATTGTTATTGTTGTTATTATTGTTGTTATTGTTATTATTGTTATTGTTATTGACATTATTGTTATTATTATTATTGTTATTATTATTATTATTGCTATTATTGTTATTGTTGTTATTTTTGTTATTGTTGTTATTTTTGTTATTGTTGTTATTGTTTGTATTATTGTTATTGTTGTTATTGTTGTAGTAATTTGTTATTAATGTTATTATTGTTGTTATTGTTATTATTGTTATTATTGTTATTATTGTTTTTATTGTTATTATTGTTATTGTTATTGTTATTATTATTATTGTTGTTATTATTGTTATTATTGTTATTATTGTTATTATTGTTATTATTGTTATTATTGTTATTATTGTTATTGTTATTATTGTTATTATTGTTATTGTTATTGTTATTGTTATTATTGTTATTATTGTTCTTATTGCTATTATTGTTATTATGTTATTATTGTTATTAGTATTATTAATGTTATTATCGTTATTGTTGTTATTGTTGTTATTGTTGTTATTATTTTTATTATAGTTATTGTTGTTATTATTGTTATTGTTGTTATTGTTGTTATTATTGTTATTATTGTTATTATTATTATTATTATTAATGTTATATTGTTATTATTGTTATTGTTGTTATTGTTGTTATTGTTGTTATTGTTGTTATTGTTGTTATTATTGTTATTATTGTTATTGTTTTTTTATTGTTATTGTTGGTATTGTTGTTATTAATGTTATTATTGTTATTATTATTATTATTGTAATTAATGTTATATTGTTATTATTATTATTATTGTTAATAATGTTATATTGTTATTATTGTTATTGTTGTTATTGTTGTTATTATTGTTATTGTTGTTATTATTGTTGTTATTATCGTTATTGTTGTTATTGTTATTATTGTTATTATTGTTATTATTGTTATTATTGTTATTGTTATTGTTATTATTGTTATTATTGTTATTATTGTTATTATAGTTCTTATTGATATTATTGTTATTATTGTTATTATTGTTATTAGTGTTATTAATGTTATTATCGTTATTGTTGTTACTGTTGTTATTGTTGTTATTATTGTTATTATTGTTATTATTATTATTATTATTAACGTTATATTGTTATTATTGTTATTGTTGTTATTGTTGTTTTTGTTGTTATTGTTGTTATTATTGTTATTATTGTTATTGTTTTTATTATTGTTATTGTTATTTTTGTTATTATTGTTATTGTTGTTATTGTTGTTGTTATTGTTAATGTGGTTATTATTGTTATTATTGTTATTGTTGTTATTATTGTTATTATTGTTATTATTATTATTATTGTTATTAATGTTATATTGTTATTATTGTTATTGTTGTTATTGTTGTTATTATTGTTATTATTGTTATTGTTTTTATTATTGTTATTGTTGTTATTATTGTTATTATTGTTATTATCGTTATTGTTGTTAATGTTGTTATTGTTGTTATTATTTTGTAATTCTTGTAATTGTTGTTATTATTGTTACTGTTGTTATTGTTGTAATTATTGTTATTGTTATTGTTATTATTATTATTGTTGTTATTATTGTTATTATTGTTATTATTGTTATTATTGTTATTATTGTTATTATTGTTATTATTGTTATTGTTTTGTTGTTATTATTGTTATTGTTATTGTTATTATTGTTATTATTGTTATTATTGTTGTTATTGTTATTGTTGTTATTATTCTTATTATTGTGTTATTGTTATTATTGTTATTATTGTTATTGTTGTTATTATTGTTGTTATTATTGTTATTGTTGTTATTGTTATTATTGTTATTATTGTTATTATTGTTATTATTGTTATTGTTATTGTTATTATTGTTATTATTGTTATCATTGTTATTATTGTTCTTATTGTTATTGTTGTTATTATTGTTATTGTTGCTATTGTTGTTATTGTTGTTATTGTTATTGTTGTTAGTATTGGTATTGTTGTGATTGTTATTATTGTTATTATTGTTATTAGTTTTATTAATGTTATTATCGTTATTGTTGTTATTGTTGTTATTGTTGTTATTATTTTTATTAAAGTTATTGTTGTTATTATTGTTATTGTTGTTATTGTTGTTATTATTGTTATTATTGTTATTATTATTATTATTGTTATTAATGTTATATTGTTATTATTGTTATTGTTGTTATTGTTGTTATTGTTGTAATTATTGTTATCGTTGTTATTGTTAATGTTGTTATTATTGTTATTGTTGTTATTGTTGTTGTTATTGTTGTTATTGTTGTCATTGTTGTTATTATTGTTATTATTGTTATTATTATTATTATTGTTATTAATGTTATATTGTTATTATTGTTATTGTTGTTATTGTTGTTATTGTTGTAATTATTGTTATCGTTGTTATTGTTATTATTGTTATTATTGTTATTGTTGTTATATTTGTTATAGTTGTTATTGTTTGTATTATTGTTATTGTTGTTGTTATTGTTAATGTGGTTATTATTGTTATTGTTGTTATTGTTGTTATTGTTGTTATTGTTGTTATTATTATTATTATTGTTATTAATGTTATATTGTTATTATTGTTATTGTTGTTATTGTTGTTATTATTGTTGTTATTTTTGTTATTGTTGTTATTGTTATTATTGTTATTATTGTTATTATTGTTTTTATTGTTATTGTTATTGTTATTATTGTTATTATTGTTATTATTGTTATTATTGTTCTTATTACTATTATTGTTATAATGTTATTATTGTTATTAGTGTTATTAATGTTATTATCGTTATTGTTGTTATTGTTGTTATTGTTGTTATTATTTTTATTATAGTTATTGTTGTTATTATTGTTATTGTTGTTATTGGTGTTATTATTGTTCTTATTGTTATTATTATTATTTTTATTAATGTTATATTGTTATTATTGTTATTGTTGTTATTGTTGTTATTGTTGTTATTGTTGTTATTATTGTTATTATTGTTATTGTTTTTTTATTGTTATTGTTGTTATTGTTGTTATTATTGTTATTATTGTTTTTGTTTTTAATATTGTTATTGTTGTTATTGTTGTTATTGTTGTTATTATTTTGTATTTCTTGTTATTGTTGTTATTGTTGTTATTGTTGTTGTTATTGTTATTGTTGTTATTGTTTTTATTATTGTTATTATTGTTATTATTGTTATTGTTATTGTCATTATTGTTATTATTATTATTATTGCTATTATTGTGATTGTTGTTATTTTTGTTATTGTTGTTATTGTTTGTATTATTGTTATTGTTGTTATTGTTGTTATTATTTGTTATTAATGTTATTATTTGTTATTATTGTTATTGTTGTTATTGTTGTTGTTATTGTTGTTATTATTGTTATTATTGTTATTATCGTTATTGTTGTTATTGTTGTTATTGTTGTTATTATAGTTATTATTGTTATTGTTTTTATTATTGTTATTGTTATTGTTGTTATTATTGTTATTGTTGTTATTGTTGTTATTATTGTTATTAGTGTTATTAATGTTATTATCGTTATTGTTTTTATTGTTGTTATTGTTGTTATTATTTTTATTATAGTTATTGTTGTCATTATTGTTATTGTTGTTATTGTTGTTATTATTGTTATTATTGTTATTATTATTATTATTGTTATTAATGTTATTATTGTTATTGTTGTTATTGTTGTTATTGCTGTTATTGTTGTAATTATTGTTATAGTTGTTATTGTTTTTATTATTGTTATTGTTATTGTCATTATTGTTATTATTATTAATATTGTTATTATTGTTATTATTGTTATTATTGTTATTGTTGTTATTTTTGTTATTGTTGTTATTGTTTGTATTATTGTTATTGTTGTTGTTATTGTTAATGTGGTTATTATTGTTATTGTTGTTATTGTTGTTATTGTTGTTGTTATTGTTGTTATTCTTGTTATCTTTGTTATTATTGTTATTGTTGCTATTATTGTTATTGTTGTTATTGTTGTTACTGTTGTTGTTATTGTTATTGTTGTTATTGTTGTTATTGTTGTTGTTATTGTTGTTATTGT
>NC_060959.1:1495000-1502500 GCF_910589235.1 Vespa crabro | reverse complement strand
TATTGTTATTATTGTTATTATTGTTATTATTGTTATTGTTATTGTTATTATTATTATTGTTGTTATTATTGTTATTATTGTTATTATTGTTATTATTGTTATTATTGTTATTGTTGTTGTTGTTATTATTGTTATTGTTATTGTTATTGTTATTATTGTCATTATTGTTATTATTGTTCTTATTGCTATTATTGTTATTATGTTATTATTGTTATTAGTGTTATTAATGTTATTATCGTTATTGTTGTTATTGTTGTTATTGTTGTTATTATTTTTATTATAGTTATTGTTGTTATTATTGTTATTGTTGTTATTGTTGTTATTATTGTTATTATTGTTATTATTATTATTATTGTAATTAATGTTATATTGTTATTATTATTATTATTGTTAATAATGTTATATTGTTATTATTGTTATTGTTTTTATTATTGTTATTTTTATTTTTGTTATTATTGTTATTGTTGTTATTGTTGTTGTTATTGTTAATGTGGTTATTATTGTTATTGTTGTTATTGTTGTTATTGTTGTTATTGTTGTTATTGTTGTTATTATTGTTATTATTGTTATTGTTTTTTTATTGTTATTGTTGTTATTGTTGTTATTAATGTTATTATTGTTATTATTATTATTATTGTAATTAATGTTATATTGTTATTATTATTATTATTGTTAATAATGTTATATTGTTATTATTGTTATTGTTTTTATTATTGTTATTTTTATTTTTGTTATTATTGTTATTGTTGTTATTGTTGTTGTTATTGTTAATGTGGTTATTATTGTCATTGTTGTTATTGTTGTTATTATTTGTTATTAATGTTATTATTGTTATTATTGTTATTATTGTTATTATTGTTATTATTGTTATTGTTATTGTTATTATTATTATTGTTGTTATTATTGTTATTATTGTTATTACTGTTATTATTGTTATTATTGTTATTGTTATTGTTGTTATTATTGTTATTGTTATTGTTATTGTTATTATTGTTATTATTGTTATTATTGTTATTGTTGTTATTATTGTTGTTATTGTTATTATTGTTATTGTTATTGACATTATTGTTATTATTATTATTGTTATTATTATTATTATTGCTATTATTGTTATTGTTGTTATTTTTGTTATTGTTGTTATTTTTGTTATTGTTGTTATTGTTTGTATTATTGTTATTGTTGTTATTGTTGTAGTAATTTGTTATTAATGTTATTATTGTTGTTATTGTTATTATTGTTATTATTGTTATTATTGTTTTTATTGTTATTGTTATTGTTATTATTGTTATTATTGTTATTATTGTTATTATTGTTCTTATTACTATTATTGTTATTATTGTTATTATTGTTATTAGTGTTATTAATGTTATTATCGTTATTGTTGTTATTGTTGTTATTGTTGTTATTATTTTTATTATAGTTATTGTTGTTATTATTGTTATTATTGTTATTGTTTTTATTATTGTTATTGTTGTTATTATTGTTATTATTGTTATTATCGTTATTGTTGTTAATGTTGTTATTGTTGTTATTATTTTGTATATCTTGTTATTGTTGTTATTATTGTTATTGTTGTTATTGTTGTTATTGTTGTTATTATTTTGTATTTCTTGTTATTGTTGTCATTGTTGTTATTGTTGTTGTTATTGATATTGTTGTTATTGTTGTTATTATTGTTATTATTGTTATTATTGTTAATGTTATTGTCATTATTGTTATTATTATTATTGTTATTATTATTATTATTGCTATAATTGTTATTGTTGTTATTTTTGTTATTGTTGTTATTGTTTGTATTATTGTTATTGTTGTTATTGTTGTTATTATTTGTTATTAATGTTATTATTGTTATTATTGTTATTATTGTTATTATTGTTATTATTGTTATTATTGTTATTGTTATTGTTATTATTATTATTGTTGTTATTATTGTTATTATTGTTATTATTGTTATTATTGTTATTATTGTTATTGTTGTTGTTGTTATTATTGTTATTGTTATTGTTATTGTTATTATTGTCATTATTGTTATTATTGTTCTTATTGCTATTATTGTTATTATGTTATTATTGTTATTAGTGTTATTAATGTTATTATCGTTATTGTTGTTATTGTTGTTATTGTTGTTATTATTTTTATTATAGTTATTGTTGTTATTATTGTTATTGTTGTTATTGTTGTTATTATTGTTATTATTGTTATTATTATTATTATTGTAATTAATGTTATATTGTTATTATTATTATTATTGTTAATAATGTTATATTGTTATTATTGTTATTGTTTTTATTATTGTTATTTTTATTTTTGTTATTATTGTTATTGTTGTTATTGTTGTTGTTATTGTTAATGTGGTTATTATTGTTATTGTTGTTATTGTTGTTATTGTTGTTATTGTTGTTATTGTTGTTATTATTGTTATTATTGTTATTGTTTTTTTATTGTTATTGTTGTTATTGTTGTTATTAATGTTATTATTGTTATTATTATTATTATTGTAATTAATGTTATATTGTTATTATTATTATTATTGTTAATAATGTTATATTGTTATTATTGTTATTGTTTTTATTATTGTTATTTTTATTTTTGCTATTATTGTTATTGTTGTTATTGTTGTTGTTATTGTTAATGTGGTTATTATTGTTATTGTTGTTATTGTTGTTATTATTTGTTATTAATGTTATTATTGTTATTATTGTTATTATTGTTATTATTGTTATTATTGTTATTGTTATTGTTATTATTATTATTGTTGTTATTATTGTTATTATTGTTATTACTGTTATTATTGTTATTATTGTTATTGTTATTGTTGTTATTATTGTTATTGTTATTGTTATTGTTATTATTGTTATTATTGTTATTATTGTTATTGTTGTTATTATTGTTGTTATTGTTATTATTGTTATTGTTATTGTCATTATTGTTATTATTATTATTGTTATTATTATTATTATTGCTATTATTGTTATTGTTGTTATTTTTGTTATTGTTGTTATTTTTGTTATTGTTGTTATTGTTTGTATTATTGTTATTGTTGTTATTGTTGTTATTATTTGTTATTAATGTTATTATTGTTGTTATTGTTATTATTGTTATTATTGTTATTATTGTTTTTATTGTTATTATTGTTATTGTTATTGTTATTATTATTATTGTTGTTATAATTGTTATTATTGTTATTATTGTTATTATTGTTATTATTGTTATTATTGTTATTATTGTTATTGTTATTATTGTTATTATTGTTATTGTTATTGTTATTGTTATTATTGTTATTATTGTTCTTATTGCTATTATTGTTATTATGTTATTATTGTTATTAGTATTATTAATGTTATTATCGTTATTGTTGTTATTGTTGTTATTGTTGTTATTATTTTTATTATAGTTATTGTTGTTATTATTGTTATTGTTGTTATTGTTGTTATTATTGTTATTATTGTTATTATTATTATTATTATTAATGTTATATTGTTATTATTGTTATTGTTGTTATTGTTGTTATTGTTGTTATTATTGTTATTATTGTTATTGTTTTTTTATTGTTATTGTTGGTATTGTTGTTATTAATGTTATTATTGTTATTATTATTATTATTGTAATTAATGTTATATTGTTATTATTATTATTATTGTTAATAATGTTATATTGTTATTATTGTTATTGTTGTTATTGTTGTTATTATTGTTATTGTTGTTATTATTGTTGTTATTATCGTTATTGTTGTTATTGTTATTATTGTTATTATTGTTATTATTGTTATTATTGTTATTGTTATTGTTATTATTGTTATTATTGTTATTATTGTTATTATAGTTCTTATTGATATTATTGTTATTATTGTTATTATTGTTATTAGTGTTATTAATTTTATTATCGTTATTGTTGTTACTGTTGTTATTGTTGTTATTATTGTTATTATTGTTATTATTATTATTATTATTAACGTTATATTGTTATTATTGTTATTGTTGTTATTGTTGTTTTTGTTGTTATTGTTGTTATTATTGTTATTATTGTTATTGTTTTTATTATTGTTATTGTTATTTTTGTTATTATTGTTATTGTTGTTATTGTTGTTGTTATTGTTAATGTGGTTATTATTGTTATTATTGTTATTGTTGTTATTATTGTTATTATTGTTATTATTATTATTATTGTTATTAATGTTATATTGTTATTATTGTTATTGTTGTTATTGTTGTTATTATTGTTATTATTGTTATTGTTTTTATTATTGTTATTGTTGTTATTATTGTTATTATTGTTATTATCGTTATTGTTGTTAATGTTGTTATTGTTGTTATTATTTTGTAATTCTTGTTATTGTTGTTATTATTGTTACTGTTGTTATTGTTGTAATTATTGTTATTGTTATTGTTATTATTATTATTGTTGTTATTATTGTTATTATTGTTATTATTGTTATTATTGTTATTATTGTTATTATTGTTATTATTGTTATTATTGTTATTGTTTTGTTGTTATTATTGTTATTGTTATTGTTATTATTGTTATTATTGTTATTATTGTTGTTATTGTTATTGTTGTTATTATTCTTATTATTGTGTTATTGTTATTATTGTTATTATTGTTATTGTTGTTATTATTGTTGTTATTATTGTTATTGTTGTTATTGTTATTATTGTTATTATTGTTATTATTGTTATTATTGTTATTGTTATTGTTATTATTGTTATTATTGTTATCATTGTTATTATTGTTCTTATTGTTATTGTTGTTATTATTGTTATTGTTGCTATTGTTGTTATTGTTGTTATTGTTATTGTTGTTAGTATTGGTATTGTTGTGATTGTTATTATTGTTATTATTGTTATTAGTTTTATTAATGTTATTATCGTTATTGTTGTTATTGTTGTTATTGTTGTTATTATTTTTATTAAAGTTATTGTTGTTATTATTGTTATTGTTGTTATTGTTGTTATTATTGTTATTATTGTTATTATTATTATTATTGTTATTAATGTTATATTGTTATTATTGTTATTGTTGTTATTGTTGTTATTGTTGTAATTATTGTTATCGTTGTTATTGTTAATGTTGTTATTATTGTTATTGTTGTTATTGTTGTTGTTATTGTTGTTATTGTTGTCATTGTTGTTATTATTGTTATTATTGTTATTATTATTATTATTGTTATTAATGTTATATTGTTATTATTGTTATTGTTGTTATTGTTGTTATTGTTGTAATTATTGTTATCGTTGTTATTGTTATTATTGTTATTATTGTTATTGTTGTTATATTTGTTATAGTTGTTATTGTTTGTATTATTGTTATTGTTGTTGTTATTGTTAATGTGGTTATTATTGTTATTGTTGTTATTGTTGTTATTGTTGTTATTGTTGTTATTATTATTATTATTGTTATTAATGTTATATTGTTATTATTGTTATTGTTGTTATTGTTGTTATTATTGTTGTTATTTTTGTTATTGTTGTTATTGTTATTATTGTTATTATTGTTATTATTGTTTTTATTGTTATTGTTATTGTTATTATTGTTATTATTGTTATTATTGTTATTATTGTTCTTATTACTATTATTGTTATAATGTTATTATTGTTATTAGTGTTATTAATGTTATTATCGTTATTGTTGTTATTGTTGTTATTGTTGTTATTATTTTTATTATAGTTATTGTTGTTATTATTGTTATTGTTGTTATTGGTGTTATTATTGTTCTTATTGTTATTATTATTATTTTTATTAATGTTATATTGTTATTATTGTTATTGTTGTTATTGTTGTTATTGTTGTTATTGTTGTTATTATTGTTATTATTGTTATTGTTTTTTTATTGTTATTGTTGTTATTGTTGTTATTAATGTTATTATTGTTACTATTATTATTATTGTAATTAATGTTATATTGTTATTATTATTATTATTGTTATTAATGATATATTGTTATTATTGTTATTGTTGTTATTGTTGTTATTATTGTTATTATTGTTTTTGTTTTTAATATTGTTATTGTTGTTATTGTTGTTATTGTTGTTATTATTTTGTATTTCTTGTTATTGTTGTTATTGTTGTTATTGTTGTTGTTATTGTTATTGTTGTTATTGTTTTTATTATTGTTATTATTGTTATTATTGTTATTGTTATTGTCATTATTGTTATTATTATTATTATTGCTATTATTGTGATTGTTGTTATTTTTGTTATTGTTGTTATTGTTTGTATTATTGTTATTGTTGTTATTGTTGTTATTATTTGTTATTAATGTTATTATTTGTTATTATTGTTATTGTTGTTATTGTTGTTGTTATTGTTGTTATTATTGTTATTATTGTTATTATCGTTATTGTTGTTATTGTTGTTATTGTTGTTATTATAGTTATTATTGTTATTGTTTTTATTATTGTTATTGTTATTGTTGTTATTATTGTTATTGTTGTTATTGTTGTTATTATTGTTATTAGTGTTATTAATGTTATTATCGTTATTGTTTTTATTGTTGTTATTGTTGTTATTATTTTTATTATAGTTATTGTTGTCATTATTGTTATTGTTGTTATTGTTGTTATTATTGTTATTATTGTTATTATTATTATTATTGTTATTAATGTTATTATTGTTATTGTTGTTATTGTTGTTATTGCTGTTATTGTTGTAATTATTGTTATAGTTGTTATTGTTTTTATTATTGTTATTGTTATTGTCATTATTGTTATTATTATTAATATTGTTATTATTGTTATTATTGTTATTATTGTTATTGTTGTTATTTTTGTTATTGTTGTTATTGTTTGTATTATTGTTATTGTTGTTGTTATTGTTAATGTGGTTATTATTGTTATTGTTGTTATTGTTGTTATTGTTGTTGTTATTGTTGTTATTCTTGTTATCTTTGTTATTATTGTTATTGTTGCTATTATTGTTATTGTTGTTATTGTTGTTACTGTTGTTGTTATTGTTATTGTTGTTATTGTTGTTATTGTTGTTGTTATTGTTGTTATTGTTGTTATTGTTGTTATTATTGTTATTATTGTTACTGTTTTTATTATTGTTATTGTTATTGTCATTATTGTTATTATTATTAATATTGTTATTATTGTTATTATTGTTATTATTGTTATTGTTGTTATTTTTGTTATTGTTGTTATTGTTGTTATTGTTGTTATTATTGTTATTATTGTTATTGTTTTTTTATTGTTATTGTTGTTATTGTTGTTATTAATGTTATTATTGTTATGATTATTATTATTGTAATTAATGTTATATTGTTATTATTATTATTATTGTTAATATTGTTATATTGTTATTATTGTTATTGTTTTTATTATTGTTATTTTTATTTTTGTTATTATTGTTATTGTTGTTATTGTTGTTGTTATTGTTAATGTGGTTATTATTGTTATTGTTGTTATTGTTGTTATTATTTGTTATTAATGTTATTATTGTTATTATTGTTATTATTGTTATTATTGTTATTATTGTTATTGTTATTGTTATTATTATTATTGTT
>NC_060959.1:1427500-1430000 GCF_910589235.1 Vespa crabro | reverse complement strand
TTATTTTTATTATTGGTATTATTGTTATTATTGTATTATTGTTATTGTTACTGTTATAATTGTTATTATTGTTATTATTATTATTATTGTTCTTATTGCTATTATTGTTATTGTTGTTATTGTTTGTATTATTGTTATTGTTGTTATTGTTGTTATTATTTGTTATTAATGTTATTAAAGTTATTATTGTTATTATTGTTATTGTTTTTATTATTGTTATTGTTATTGTCATTATTGTTATTATTATTATTGTTGTTATTATTGTTATTATTGTTATTATTGTTATTATTGTTATTATTGTTATTATTGTTATTGTTATTTTTGTTATTATTGTTGTTGTTATTGTTTTTATTGTTATTACTGTTATTATTGTTATTATTGTTGTTATTGTTATTGTTGTTATTATTCTTACTATTGTTGTTATTGTTATTATTGTTATTATTGTTATTATTGTTATTAGTGTTATTAATGTTATTATCGTTATTGTTGTTATTGTTGTTATTGTTGTTATTATTTTTATTAAAGTTATTGTTGTTATTATTATTATTGTTGTTATTATTGTTATTATTGTTATTATTGTTATTATTGTTATTATTGTTATTATTGTTATTATTGTTATTATTGTTATTATTGTTATTGTTTTGTTGTTATTATTGTTATTGTTATTGTTATTATTGTTATTATTGTTGTTATTGTTATTGTTGTTATTATTCTTATTATTGTGTTATTGTTATTATTGTTATTATTGTTATTGTTGTTATTATTGTTGTTATTATTTTTATTGTTGTTATTGTTATTATTGTTATTATTGTTATTATTGTTATTATTGTTATTGTTATTGTTATTATTGTTATTATTGTTATTATTGTTATTATTGTTCTTATTGTTATTGTTGTTATTATTGTTATTGTTGCTATTGTTGTTATTGTTGTTATTGTTATTGTTGTTAGTATTGGTATTGTTGTTATTGTTATTATTGTTATTATTGTTATCAGTGTTATTAATGTTATTATCGTTATTGTTGTTATTGTTGTTATTGTTGTTATTATTTTTATTAAAGTTATTGTTGTTATTATTGTTATTGTTGTTATTGTTGTTATTATTGTTATTATTGTTATTATTATTATTATTGTTATTAATGTTATATTGTTATTATTGTTATTGTTGTTATTGTTGTTATTGTTGTAATTATTGTTATCGTTGTTATTGTTAATGTTGTTATTATTGTTATTGTTGTTATTGTTGTTGTTATTGTTGTTATTGTTGTCATTGTTGTTATTATTGTTATTATTGTTATTATTATTATTATTGTTATTAATGTTATATTGTTATTATTGTTATTGTTGTTATTGTTGTTATTGTTGTAATTATTGTTATCGTTGTTATTGTTATTATTGTAATTATTGTTATTGTTGTTATATTTGTTATTGTTGTTATTGTTTGTATTATTGTTATTGTTGTTGTTATTGTTAATGTGGTTATTATTGTTATTGTTGTTATTTTTGTTATTGTTGTTGTTTTTGTTGTTATTGTTGTTATCTTTGTTATTATTGTTCTTGTTGTTATTATTGTTATTGTTGTTATTGATGTTATTGTTGTTATTGTTGTTATTGTTATTGTTGTTATTATTGTTATTGTTGTTATTTTTATTATTGGTATTATTGTTATTATTGTATTATTGTTATTGTTACTGTTATAATTGTTATTATTGTTATTATTATTATTATTGTTCTTATTGCTATTATTGTTATTGTTGTTATTGTTTGTATTATTGTTATTGTTGTTATTGTTGTTATTATTTGTTATTAATGTTATTAAAGTTATTATTGTTATTATTGTTATTGTTTTTATTATTGTTATTGTTATTGTCATTATTGTTATTATTATTATTGTTGTTATTATTGTTATTATTGTTATTATTGTTATTATTGTTATTATTGTTATTATTGTTATTGTTATTTTTGTTATTATTGTTGTTGTTATTGTTTTTATTGTTATTACTGTTATTATTGTTATTATTGTTGTTATTGTTATTGTTGTTATTATTCTTACTATTGTTGTTATTGTTATTATTGTTATTATTGTTATTATTTTTGTTATAGTTATTGTTGTTATTATTGTTATTGTTGTTATTGTTGTTATTATTGTTATTATTGTTATTGTTTTTTTATTGTTGTTGTTGTTATTGTTGTTATTAATGTTATTATTGTTATTATTATTATTATTGTAATTAATGTTATATTGTTATTATTATTATTATTGTTAATAATGTTATATTGTTATTATTGTTATTGTTGTTATTGTTGTTATTATTGTTATTGTTGTTATTATTGTTGTTATTATCGTTATTGTTGTTATTGTTATTATTGTTATTATTGTTATTATTGTTATTGTTATTGTTATTATTGTTATTATTGTTATTATTGTTATTATAGTTCTTATTGATATTATTGTTATTATTGTTATTATTGTTATTAGTGTTATTAATGTTATTATCGTT
>NC_060959.1:1382500-1417500 GCF_910589235.1 Vespa crabro | reverse complement strand
ATTATTATTATTATTGTTCTTATTGCTATTATTGTTATTGTTGTTATTGTTTGTATTATTGTTATTGTTGTTATTGTTGTTATTATTTGTTATTAATGTTATTAAAGTTATTATTGTTATTATTGTTATTGTTTTTATTATTGTTATTGTTATTGTCATTATTGTTATTATTATTATTGTTGTTATTATTGTTATTATTGTTATTATTGTTATTATTGTTATTATTTTTATTATTGTTATTGTTATTTTTGTTATTATTGTTGTTGTTATTGTTTTTATTGTTATTACTGTTATTATTGTTATTATTGTTGTTATTGTTATTGTTGTTATTATTCTTACTATTGTTGTTATTGTTATTATTGTTATTATTGTTATTATTTTTGTTATAGTTATTGTTGTTATTATTGTTATTGTTGTTATTGTTGTTATTATTGTTATTATTGTTATTGTTTTTTTATTGTTGTTGTTGTTATTGTTGTTATTAATGTTATTATTGTTATTATTATTATTATTGTAATTAATGTTATATTGTTATTATTATTATTATTGTTAATAATGTTATATTGTTATTATTGTTATTGTTGTTATTGTTGTTATTATTGTTATTGTTGTTATTATTGTTGTTATTATCGTTATTGTTGTTATTGTTATTATTGTTATTATTGTTATTATTGTTATTGTTATTGTTATTATTGTTATTATTGTTATTATTGTTATTATAGTTCTTATTGATATTATTGTTATTATTGTTATTATTGTTATTAGTGTTATTAATGTTATTATCGTTATTGTTGTTACTGTTGTTATTGTTGTTATTATTGTTATTATTGTTATTATTATTATTATTATTATTAACGTTATATTGTTATTATTGTTATTGTTGTTATTGTTGTTTTTGTTGTTATTATTGTTATTATTGTTATTGTTTTTATTATTGTTATTGTTATTTTTGTTATTATTGTTATTGTTGTTATTGTTGTTGTTATTGGTAATGTGGTTATTATTGTTATTATTGTTATTGTTGTTATTATTGTTATTATTGTTATTATTGTTATTAATGTTATATTGTTATTATTGTTATTGTTGTTATTGTTGTTATTATTGTTATTATTGTTATTGTTTTTATTATTGTTATTGTTGTTATTATTGTTATTATTGTTATTATTGTTATTATCGTTATTGTTGTTAATGTTGTTATTGTTGTTATTATTTTGTATTTCTTGTTATTGTTGTTATTATTGTTACTGTTGTTATTGTTGTTATTGTTGTTGTTATTGTTATTTTTGTTATTGTTATTATTGTTATTATTGTTATCGTTGTTATTATTGTTATTATTGTTATTATTGTTATTGTTATTGTCATTATTGTTATTATTATTGTTATTATTGTTATTATTGTTATTATTGTTATTGTTGTTATTGTTGTTATTATTTGTTATTAATGTTATTATTGTTATTATTGTTATTATTGTTATTATTGTTATTATTGTTATTGTTATTGTTATTATTATTATTGTTGTTATTATTGTTATTATTGTTATTATTGTTATTATTGTTATTGTTTTGTTGTTATTATTGTTATTGTTATTGTTATTATTGTTATTATTGTTATTATTTTTATTATTGTTATTATTGTTGTTATTGTTATTGTTGTTATTATTCTTATTATTGTGTTATTGTTATTATTGTTATTATTGTTATTGTTGTTATTATTGTTGTAATTATTGTTATTGTTGTTATTGTTATTATTGTTATTATTGTTATTATTGTTATTATTGTTATTGTTATTGTTATTATTGTTATTATTGTTATTATTGTTATTATTGTTCTTATTGTTATTGTTGTTATTATTGTTATTGTTGCTATTGTTGTTATTGTTGTTATTGTTATTGTTGTTAGTATTGGTATTGTTGTTATTGTTATTATTGTTATTATTGTTATTAGTGTTATTAATGTTATTATCGTTATTGTTGTTATTGTTGTTATTGTTGTTATTGTTGTTATTATTTTTATTAAAGTTATTGTTGTTATTATTGTTATTGTTGTTATTGTTGTTATTATTGTTATTATTGTTATTATTATTATTATTGTTATTAATGTTATATTGTTATTATTGTTATTGTTGTTATTGTTGTTATTATTGTTATTATTGTTATTATTATTATTATTGTTATTAATGTTATATTGTTATTATTGTTATTGTTGTTATTGTTGTTATTGTTGTAATTATTGTTAATGTTGTTATTATTGTTATTGTTGTTATTGTTGTTGTTATTGTTGTTATTGTTGTCATTGTTGTTATTATTGTTATTATTGTTATTATTATTATTATTGTTATTAATGTTATATTGTTATTATTGTTATTGTTGTTATTGTTGTTATTGTTGTAATTATTGTTATCGTTGTTATTGTTATTATTGTTATTATTGTTATTGTTGTTATATTTGTTATTGTTGTTATTGTTTGTATTATTGTTATTGTTGTTATTGTTAATGTGGTTATTATTCTTATTGTTGTTATTGTTGTTATTGTTGTTGTTTTTGTTGTTATTGTTGTTATCTTTGTTATTATTGTTCTTGTTGTTATTATTATTATTGTTGTTATTGTTGTTATTGTTGTTATTGTTGTTATTGTTATTGTTGTTATTATTGTTATTGTTGTTATTTTTATTATTGGTATTATTGTTATTATTGTATTATTGTTATTGTTACTGTTATAATTGTTATTATTGTTATTATTATTATTATTGTTCTTATTGCTATTATTGTTATTGTTGTTATTGTTTGTATTATTGTTATTGTTGTTATTGTTGTTATTATTTGTTATTAATGTTATTATTGTTATTATTGTTATTATTGTTATTGTTTTTATTATTGTTATTGTTATTGTCATTATTGTTATTATTATTATTGTTGTTATTATTGTTATTATTGTTATTATTGTTATTATTGTTATTATTGTTATTATTGTTATTGTTGTTATTGTTGTTATTATTGTTATTATTGTTATTATTATTATTATTATAATTATTAATGTTATATTGTTATTATTGTTATTGTTGTTATTGTTGTTATTGTTGTTATTGTTGTTATTATTGTTATTATTGTTATTGTTATTGTTATTATTGTTATTATTGTTATTATTGTTCTTATTACTATTATTGTTATTATTGTTATTATTGTTATTAGTGTTATTAATGCTATTATCGTTATTGTTGTTATTGTTGTTATTGTTGTTATTATTTTTATTATAGTTATTGTTGTTATTATTGTTATTGTTGTTATTGTTGTTATTATTGTTATTGTTGTTATTATTGTTATTATTGTTATTATTATTATTATTGTTATTAATGTTTTATTGTTATTATTGTTATTGTTGTTATTGTTGTTATTATTGTTATTATTGTCATTGTTTTTATTATTGTTATTGATGTTATTATTGTTAATGTTGTTATTGTCGTTATTGTTGTTGTTATTGTTATTTTTGTTATTGTTATTATTGTTATTATTGTTATCGTTGTTATTATTGTTTTTATTGTTATTATTGTTATTGTTATTGTTGTTATTATTGCTATTGTTATTGTTATTATTGTTATTATTTTTATTATTGTTATTATTTTTGTTATTGTTATTGTTGTTATTATTCTTATTATTGTGTTATTGTTATTATTGTTATTGTTATTGTTGTTATTATTGTTATTGTTATTGTTATTATTGTTACTATTGTTATTATTGTTATTATTGTTGTTATTGTTATTGTTGTTATTATTCTTATTATTGTGTTATTATTATTATTGTTATTATTGTTATTGTTGTTATTATTGTTGTTATTATTGTTATTGTTGTTATTGTTATTATTGTTATTATTGTTATTATTGTTATTATTGTTATTGTTATTGTTATTATTGTTATTATTGTTATTATTGTTTTTATTGTTCTTATTGCTATTATTGTTATTATTGTCATTATTGTTATTAGTGTTATTAATGTTATTATCGTTATTGTTGTTACTGTTGTTATTGTTGTTATTATTTTTATTATAGTTATTGTTGTTATTATTGTTATTGTTGTTATTGTTGGTATTATTGTTATTATTGTTATTATTATTATTATTATTATTAACGTTATATTGTTATTATTGTTATTGTTGTTATTGTTGTTATTGTTGTTATTGTTGTTATTATTGTTATTATTGTTATTGTTTTTATTATTGTTATTGTTGTTATTGTTGTTATTATTGTTATTATTGTTGTTATTTGTTAATGTGGTTATTATTGTTATTGTTGTTATTGTTGTTATTGTTGTTGTTATTGTTGTTATTGTTGTTATCTTTGTTATTATTGTTATTGTTGTTATTGTTGTTATTATTGTTCTTATTGTTATTGTTGTTATTATTGTTATTGTTGCTATTGTTGTTATTGTTGTTATTGTTATTGTTGTTAGTATTGTTATTGTTGTTATTGTTATTATTGTTATTATTGTTATTAGTGTTATTAATGTTATTTTCGTTATTATTGTTATTGTTGTTATTATTTTTATTAAAGTTATTGTTGTTATTATTGTTATTGTTGTTATTGTTGTTATTATTGTAATTATTGTTATTAATATTATTATTGTTATTAATGTTATATTGATATTATTGTTATTGTTGTAAACGTTGTTATTGTTGTTATTGATGTAATTATTTTTATCGTTGTTATTGTTGTTATTATTGTTATTGTTGTTATTGTTGTTGTTATTGTTGTTATTGTTGTTATTATTGTTAAAGTTTTTATTATTGTTATTGTTATTGTCATTATTGTTATTATTATTAATATTGTTATTATTGTTATTATTGTTATTATTGTTATTGTTGTTATTTTTGTTATTGTTGTTATTGTTTGTATTATTGTTATTGTTGTTGTTATTGTTAATGTGGTTATTATTGTTATTGTTGTTATTGTTGTTATTATTTTTATTAAAGTTATTGTTGTTATTATTGTTATTGTTATTATTTTTATTATAGTTATTGTTGTTAATATTGTTATTGTTGTTATTGTTGTTATTATTGTTATTATTGTTATTATTATTATTATTGTTATTAATGTTATATTGTTATTATTGTTATTGTTGTTATTGTTGTTATTGTTGTTATTGTTTTTATTGTTGTTATTGTTGTTATTATTGTTATTATTGTTATTGTTTTTATTATTGTTATTGTTGTTATTATTATTATTATTGTTATTAATGTTATATTGTTATTATTGTTATTGTTGTTATTGTTGTTATTATTGTTGTTATTTTTGTTATTGTTGTTATTGTTATTATTGTTATTATTGTTATTATTGTTTTTATTGTTATTATTGTTATTATTGTTATTATTGTTATTATTGTTATTATTGTTCTTATTACTATTATTGTTATAATGTTATTATTGTTATTAGTGTTATTAATGTTATTATCGTTATTGTTGTTATTGTTGTTATTGTTGTTATTATTTTTATTATAGTTATTGTTGTTATTATTGTTATTGTTGTTATTGTTGTTATTATTGTTCTTATTGTTATTATTATTATTATTTTTATTAATGTTATATTGTTATTATTGTTATTGTTGTTATTGTTGTTATTGTTGTTATTGTTGTTATTATTGTTATTATTGTTATTGTTTTTTTATTGTTATTGTTGTTATTGTTGTTATTAATGTTATTATTGTTACTATTATTATTATTGTAATTAATGTTATATTGTTATTATTATTATTATTGTTATTAATGTTATATTGTTATTATTGTTATTGTTGTTATTGTTGTTATTATTGTTATTATTGTTTTTGTTTTTATTATTGTTATTGTTGTTATTATTGTTATTATTGTTATTATCCTTATTGTTGTTAATGTTGTTATTGTTGTTATTATTTTGTATTTCTTGTTATTGTTGTTATTATTGTTATTGTTGTTATTGTTGTTATTGTTGTTATTATTTTGTATTTCTTGTTATTGTTGTTATTGTTGTTATTGTTGTTGTTATTGTTATTGTTGTTATTGTTGTTATTATTGTTATTATTGTTATTATTGTTATTGTTATTGTTATTATTATTATTGTTGTTATTATTGTTATTATTGTTATTATTGTTATTACTGTTATTATTGTTATTGTTATTGTTGTTATTATTGTTATTGTTATTGTTATTGTTATTATTGTTATTATTGTTATTATTGTTCTTATTGCTATTATTGTTATTATGTTATTATTGTTATTAGTGTTATTAATGTTATTATCGTTATTGTTGTTATTGTTGTTATTGTTGTTATTATTTTTATTATAGTTATTGTTGTTATTATTGTTATTGTTGTTATTGTTGTTATTATTGTTATTATTGTTATTATTATTATTATTATTATTAATGTTATGTTGTTATTATTGTTATTGTTGTTATTGTTGTTATTGTTGTTATTGTTGTTATTATTGTTATTATTGTTATTATTGTAATTACTGTTATTATTGTTATTGTTATTGTTGTTATTATTGTTATTGTTATTGTTATTGTTATTATTGTTATTATTGTTATTATTGTTCTTATTGCTATTATTGTTATTATGTTATTATTGTTATTAGTGTTATTAATGTTATTATCGTTATTGTTGTTATTGTTGTTATTGTTGTTATTATTTTTATTATAGTTATTGTTGTTATTATTGTTATTGTTGTTATTGTTGTTATTATTGTTATTATTGTTATTATAGTTATTGTTGTTATTATTGTTATTGTTGTTATTGTTGGTATTATTGTTATTATTGTTATTATTATTATTATTATTATTAACGTTATATTGTTATTATTGTTATTGTTGTTATTGTTGTTATTGTTGTTATTGTTGTTATTATTGTTATTATTGTTATTGTTTTTATTATTGTTATTGTTGTTATTGTTGTTATTATTGTTATTATTGTTGTTATTTGTTAATGTGGTTATTATTGTTATTGTTGTTATTGTTGTTATTGTTGTTGTTATTGTTGTTATTGTTGTTATCTTTGTTATTATTGTTATTGTTGTTATTGTTGTTATTATTGTTCTTATTGTTATTGTTGTTATTATTGTTATTGTTGCTATTGTTGTTATTGTTGTTATTGTTATTGTTGTTAGTATTGTTATTGTTGTTATTGTTATTATTGTTATTATTGTTATTAGTGTTATTAATGTTATTTTCGTTATTTTTGTTATTGTTGTTATTATTTTTATTAAAGTTATTGTTGTTATTATTGTTATTGTTGTTATTGTTGTTATTATTGTAATTATTGTTATTAATATTATTATTGTTATTAATGTTATATTGATATTATTGTTATTGTTGTAAACGTTGTTATTGTTGTTATTGATGTAATTATTTTTATCGTTGTTATTGTTGTTATTATTGTTATTGTTGTTATTGTTGTTGTTATTGTTGTTATTGTTGTTATTATTGTTAAAGTTTTTATTATTGTTATTGTTATTGTCATTATTGTTATTATTATTAATATTGTTATTATTGTTATTATTGTTATTATTGTTATTGTTGTTATTTTTGTTATTGTTGTTATTGTTTGTATTATTGTTATTGTTGTTGTTATTGTTAATGTGGTTATTATTGTTATTGTTGTTATTGTTGTTATTGTTGTTATTATTTTTATTAAAGTTATTGTTGTTATTATTGTTATTGTTATTATTTTTATTATAGTTATTGTTGTTATTATTGTTATTGTTGTTATTGTTGTTATTATTGTTATTATTGTTATTATTATTATTATTGTTATTAATGTTATATTGTTATTATTGTTATTGTTGTTATTGTTGTTATTGTTGTTATTGTTTTTATTGTTGTTATTGTTGTTATTATTGTTATTATTGTTATTGTTTTTATTATTGTTATTGTTGTTAATATTATTATTATTGTTATTAATGTTATATTGTTATTATTGTTATTGTTGTTATTGTTGTTATTATTGTTGTTACTTTTGTTATTGTTGTTATTGTTATTATTGTTATTATTGTTATTATTGTTTTTATTGTTATTGTTATTGTTATTATTGTTATTATTGTTATTATTGTTATTATTGTTCTTATTACTATTATTGTTATAATGTTATTATTGTTATTAGTGTTATTAATGTTATTATCGTTATTGTTGTTATTATTGTTATTGTTGTTATTGTTGTTATTATTGTTCTTATTGTTATTATTATTATTATTTTTATTAATGTTATATTGTTATTATTGTTATTGTTGTTATTGTTGTTATTGTTGTTATTGTTGTTATTATTGTTATTATTGTTATTGTTTTTTTATTGTTATTGTTGTTATTGTTGTTATTAATGTTATTATTGTTACTATTATTATTATTGTAATTAATGTTATATTGTTATTATTATTATTATTGTTATTAATGTTATATTGTTATTATTGTTATTGTTGTTATTGTTGTTATTATTGTTATTATTGTTTTTGTTTTTATTATTGTTATTGTTGTTATTATTGTTATTATTGTTATTATCGTTATTGTTGTTAATGTTGTTATTGTTGTTATTATTTTGTATTTCTTGTTATTGTTGTTATTATTGTTATTGTTGTTATTGTTGTTATTGTTGTTATTATTTTGTATTTCTTGTTATTGTTGTTATTGTTGTTATTGTTGTTGTTATTGTTATTGTTGTTATTGTTGTTATTATTGTTATTATTGTTATTATTGTTATTGTTATTATCATTATTGTTATTATTATTATAATTGCTATTATTGTGATTGTTGTTATTTTTGTTATTGTTGTTATTGTTTGTATTATTGTTATTGTTGTTATTGTTGTTATTATTTGTTATTAATGTTATTATTTGTTATTAATGTTATTATTGTTATTATTGTTATTATTGTTATTATTGTTATTATTGTTATTGTTATTGTTATTATTATTATTGTTGTTATTATTGTTATTATTGTTATTATTGTTATTACTGTTATTATTGTTATTGTTATTGTTGTTATTATTGTTATTGTTATTGTTATTGTTATTATTGTTATTCTTGTTATTATTGTTCTTATTGCTATTATTGTTATTATGTTATTATTGTTATTAGTGTTATTAATGTTATTATCGTTATTGTTGTTATTGTTGTTATTGTTGTTATTATTTTTATTATAGTTATTGTTGTTATTATTGTTATTGTTGTTATTGTTGTTATTATTGTTATTATTGTTATTATTATTATTATTATTATTAATGTTATGTTGTTATTATTGTTATTGTTGTTATTGTTGTTATTGTTGTTATTGTTGTTATTATTGTTATTATTGTTATTTTTTTTTATTGTTATTGTTGTTATTGTTGTTATTAATGTTATTATTGTTACTATTATTATTATTGTAATTAATGTTATATTGTTATTATTATTATTATTGTTATTAATGTTATATTGTTATTATTGTTATTGTTGTTATTGTTGTTATTACTGTTATTATTGTTATTGTTTTTATTATTTTTATTGTTGTTATTATTGTTATTATTGTTATTATTGTTATTGTTGTTAATGTTGTTATTGTCGTTATTATTTTGTATTTCTTGTTATTGTTGTTATTATTGTTATTGTTGTTATTGTTGTTATAGTTGTTGTTATTGTTATTTTTGTTATTGTTATTATTGTTATTATTGTTTTCGTTGTTATTATTGTTATTATTGTTATTATTGTTATTGTTATTGTCATTATTTTTATTATTATTGTTATTATTGTTATTATTGTTATTGTTGTTATTTTTGTTATTGTTGTTATTGTTGTTATTATTGTTATCGTTGTTATTATTGTTATTATTGTTATTATTGTTATTGTTATTGTCATTATTGTTATTATTATTGTTATTATTGTTATTATTGTTATTATTGTTATTGTATTTATTGTTGTTATTATTTGTTATTAATGTTATTATTGTTATTATTGTTATTATTGTTATTATTGTTATTATTGTTATTGTTATTGTTATTATTATTATTGTTGTTATTATTGTTATTATTGTTATTATTGTTATTATTGTTATTGTTGTTATTATTGTTGTTATTATTTTTATTGTTGTTATTGTTATTATTGTTATTATTGTTATTATTGTTATTATTGTTATTGTTATTGTTATTATTGTTGTTATTGTTATTGTTGTTAGTATTGGTGTTGTTGTTATTGTTATTATTGTTATTATTGTTATTAGTGTTATTAATGTTATTATCGTTATTGTTGTTATTGTTGTTATTGTTGTTATTATTTTTATTAAAGTTATTGTTGTTATTATTATTATTGTTGTTATTATTGTTATTATTGTTATTATTGTTATTATTGTTATTATTGTTATTATTGTTATTATTGTTATTATTGTTATTATTGTTATTGTTTTGTTGTTATTATTGTTATTGTTATTGTTATTATTGTTATTATTGTTGTTATTGTTATTGTTGTTATTATTCTTATTATTGTGTTATTGTTATTATTGTTATTATTGTTATTGTTGTTATTATTGTTGTTATTATTTTTATTGTTGTTATTGTTATTATTGTTATTATTGTTATTATTGTTATTATTGTTACTGTTATTGTTATTATTGTTATTATTGTTATTATTGTTATTATTGTTCTTATTGTTATTGTTGTTATTATTGTTATTGTTGCTATTGTTGTTATTGTTGTTATTGTTATTGTTGTTAGTATTGGTATTGTTGTTATTGTTATTATTGTTATTATTGTTATTAATGTTATTAATGTTATTATCGTTATTGTTGTTATTGTTGTTATTGTTGTTATTATTTTTATTAAAGTTATTGTTGTTATTATTGTTATTGTTGTTATTGTTGTTATTATTGTTATTATTGTTATTATTATTATTATTGTTATTAATGTTATATTGTTATTATTGTTATTGTTGTTATTGTTGTTATTGTTGTAATTATTGTTATCGTTGTTATTGTTAATGTTGTTATTATTGTTATTGTTGTTATTGTTGTTGTTATTGTTGTTATTGTTGTCATTGTTGTTATTATTGTTATTATTGTTATTATTATTATTATTGTTATTAATGTTATATTGTTATTATTGTTATTGTTGTTATTGTTGTTATTGTTGTAATTATTGTTATCGTTGTTATTGTTATTATTGTAATTATTGTTATTGTTGTTATATTTGTTATTGTTGTTATTGTTTGTATTATTGTTATTGTTGTTGTTATTGTTAATGTGGTTATTATTGTTATTGTTGTTATTTTTGTTATTGTTGTTGTTTTTGTTGTTATTGTTGTTATCTTTGTTATTATTGTTCTTGTTGTTATTATTATTATTGTTGTTATTGATGTTATTGTTGTTATTGTTGTTATTGTTATTGTTGTTATTATTGTTATTGTTGTTATTTTTATTATTGGTATTATTGTTATTATTGTATTATTGTTATTGTTATTGTTATAATTGTTATTATTGTTATTATTATTATTATTGTTCTTATTGCTATTATTGTTATTGTTGTTATTGTTTGTATTATTGTTATTGTTGTTATTGTTGTTATTATTTGTTATTAATGTTATTAAAGTTATTATTGTTATTATTGTTATTGTTTTTATTATTGTTATTGTTATTGTCATTATTGTTATTATTATTATTGTTGTTATTATTGTTATTATTGTTATTATTGTTATTATTGTTATTATTGTTATTATTGTTATTGTTATTTTTGTTATTATTGTTGTTGTTATTGTTTTTATTGTTATTACTGTTATTATTGTTATTATTGTTGTTATTGTTATTGTTGTTATTATTCTTACTATTGTTGTTATTGTTATTATTGTTATTATTGTTATTATTTTTGTTATAGTTATTGTTGTTATTATTGTTATTGTTGTTATTGTTGTTATTATTGTTATTATTGTTATTGTTTTTTTATTGTTGTTGTTGTTATTGTTGTTATTAATGTTATTATTGTTATTATTATTATTATTGTAATTAATGTTATATTGTTATTATTATTATTATTGTTAATAATGTTATATTGTTATTATTGTTATTGTTGTTATTGTTGTTATTATTGTTATTGTTGTTATTATTGTTGTTATTATCGTTATTGTTGTTATTGTTATTATTGTTATTATTGTTATTATTGTTATTGTTATTGTTATTATTGTTATTATTGTTATTATTGTTATTATAGTTCTTATTGATATTATTGTTATTATTGTTATTATTGTTATTAGTGTTATTAATGTTATTATCGTTATTGTTGTTACTGTTGTTATTGTTGTTATTATTGTTATTATTGTTATTATTATTATTATTATTATTAACGTTATATTGTTATTATTGTTATTGTTGTTATTGTTGTTTTTGTTGTTATTATTGTTATTATTGTTATTGTTTTTATTATTGTTATTGTTATTTTTGTTATTATTGTTATTGTTGTTATTGTTGTTGTTATTGGTAATGTGGTTATTATTGTTATTATTGTTATTGTTGTTATTATTGTTATTATTGTTATTATTGTTATTAATGTTATATTGTTATTATTGTTATTGTTGTTATTGTTGTTATTATTGTTATTATTGTTATTGTTTTTATTATTGTTATTGTTGTTATTATTGTTATTATTGTTATTATTGTTATTATCGTTATTGTTGTTAATGTTGTTATTGTTGTTATTATTTTGTATTTCTTGTTATTGTTGTTATTATTGTTACTGTTGTTATTGTTGTTATTGTTGTTGTTATTGTTATTTTTGTTATTGTTATTATTGTTATTATTGTTATCGTTGTTATTATTGTTATTATTGTTATTATTGTTATTGTTATTGTCATTATTGTTATTATTATTGTTATTATTGTTATTATTGTTATTATTGTTATTGTTGTTATTGTTGTTATTATTTGTTATTAATGTTATTATTGTTATTATTGTTATTATTGTTATTATTGTTATTATTGTTATTGTTATTGTTATTATTATTATTGTTGTTATTATTGTTATTATTGTTATTATTGTTATTATTGTTATTGTTTTGTTGTTATTATTGTTATTGTTATTGTTATTATTGTTATTATTGTTATTATTTTTATTATTGTTATTATTGTTGTTATTGTTATTGTTGTTATTATTCTTATTATTGTGTTATTGTTATTATTGTTATTATTGTTATTGTTGTTATTATTGTTGTAATTATTGTTATTGTTGTTATTGTTATTATTGTTATTATTGTTATTATTGTTATTATTGTTATTGTTATTGTTATTATTGTTATTATTGTTATTATTGTTATTATTGTTCTTATTGTTATTGTTGTTATTATTGTTATTGTTGCTATTGTTGTTATTGTTGTTATTGTTATTGTTGTTAGTATTGGTATTGTTGTTATTGTTATTATTGTTATTATTGTTATTAGTGTTATTAATGTTATTATCGTTATTGTTGTTATTGTTGTTATTGTTGTTATTGTTGTTATTATTTTTATTAAAGTTATTGTTGTTATTATTGTTATTGTTGTTATTGTTGTTATTATTGTTATTATTGTTATTATTATTATTATTGTTATTAATGTTATATTGTTATTATTGTTATTGTTGTTATTGTTGTTATTATTGTTATTATTGTTATTATTATTATTATTGTTATTAATGTTATATTGTTATTATTGTTATTGTTGTTATTGTTGTTATTGTTGTAATTATTGTTAATGTTGTTATTATTGTTATTGTTGTTATTGTTGTTGTTATTGTTGTTATTGTTGTCATTGTTGTTATTATTGTTATTATTGTTATTATTATTATTATTGTTATTAATGTTATATTGTTATTATTGTTATTGTTGTTATTGTTGTTATTGTTGTAATTATTGTTATCGTTGTTATTGTTATTATTGTTATTATTGTTATTGTTGTTATATTTGTTATTGTTGTTATTGTTTGTATTATTGTTATTGTTGTTATTGTTAATGTGGTTATTATTCTTATTGTTGTTATTGTTGTTATTGTTGTTGTTTTTGTTGTTATTGTTGTTATCTTTGTTATTATTGTTCTTGTTGTTATTATTATTATTGTTGTTATTGTTGTTATTGTTGTTATTGTTGTTATTGTTATTGTTGTTATTATTGTTATTGTTGTTATTTTTATTATTGGTATTATTGTTATTATTGTATTATTGTTATTGTTACTGTTATAATTGTTATTATTGTTATTATTATTATTATTGTTCTTATTGCTATTATTGTTATTGTTGTTATTGTTTGTATTATTGTTATTGTTGTTATTGTTGTTATTATTTGTTATTAATGTTATTATTGTTATTATTGTTATTATTGTTATTGTTTTTATTATTGTTATTGTTATTGTCATTATTGTTATTATTATTATTGTTGTTATTATTGTTATTATTGTTATTATTGTTATTATTGTTATTATTGTTATTATTGTTATTGTTGTTATTGTTGTTATTATTGTTATTATTGTTATTATTATTATTATTATAATTATTAATGTTATATTGTTATTATTGTTATTGTTGTTATTGTTGTTATTGTTGTTATTGTTGTTATTATTGTTATTATTGTTATTGTTATTGTTATTATTGTTATTATTGTTATTATTGTTCTTATTACTATTATTGTTATTATTGTTATTATTGTTATTAGTGTTATTAATGCTATTATCGTTATTGTTGTTATTGTTGTTATTGTTGTTATTATTTTTATTATAGTTATTGTTGTTATTATTGTTATTGTTGTTATTGTTGTTATTATTGTTATTGTTGTTATTATTGTTATTATTGTTATTATTATTATTATTGTTATTAATGTTTTATTGTTATTATTGTTATTGTTGTTATTGTTGTTATTATTGTTATTATTGTCATTGTTTTTATTATTGTTATTGTTGTTATTATTGTTAATGTTGTTATTGTCGTTATTGTTGTTGTTATTGTTATTTTTGTTATTGTTATTATTGTTATTATTGTTATCGTTGTTATTATTGTTTTTATTGTTATTATTGTTATTGTTATTGTTGTTATTATTGCTATTGTTATTGTTATTATTGTTATTATTTTTATTATTGTTATTATTTTTGTTATTGTTATTGTTGTTATTATTCTTATTATTGTGTTATTGTTATTATTGTTATTGTTATTGTTGTTATTATTGTTATTGTTATTGTTATTATTGTTACTATTGTTATTATTGTTATTATTGTTGTTATTGTTATTGTTGTTATTATTCTTATTATTGTGTTATTATTATTATTGTTATTATTGTTATTGTTGTTATTATTGTTGTTATTATTGTTATTGTTGTTATTGTTATTATTGTTATTATTGTTATTATTGTTATTATTGTTATTGTTATTGTTATTATTGTTATTATTGTTATTATTGTTTTTATTGTTCTTATTGCTATTATTGTTATTATTGTCATTATTGTTATTAGTGTTATTAATGTTATTATCGTTATTGTTGTTACTGTTGTTATTGTTGTTATTATTTTTATTATAGTTATTGTTGTTATTATTGTTATTGTTGTTATTGTTGGTATTATTGTTATTATTGTTATTATTATTATTATTATTATTAACGTTATATTGTTATTATTGTTATTGTTGTTATTGTTGTTATTGTTGTTATTGTTGTTATTATTGTTATTATTGTTATTGTTTTTATTATTGTTATTGTTGTTATTGTTGTTATTATTGTTATTATTGTTGTTATTTGTTAATGTGGTTATTATTGTTATTGTTGTTATTGTTGTTATTGTTGTTGTTATTGTTGTTATTGTTGTTATCTTTGTTATTATTGTTATTGTTGTTATTGTTGTTATTATTGTTCTTATTGTTATTGTTGTTATTATTGTTATTGTTGCTATTGTTGTTATTGTTGTTATTGTTATTGTTGTTAGTATTGTTATTGTTGTTATTGTTATTATTGTTATTATTGTTATTAGTGTTATTAATGTTATTTTCGTTATTTTTGTTATTGTTGTTATTATTTTTATTAAAGTTATTGTTGTTATTATTGTTATTGTTGTTATTGTTGTTATTATTGTAATTATTGTTATTAATATTATTATTGTTATTAATGTTATATTGATATTATTGTTATTGTTGTAAACGTTGTTATTGTTGTTATTGATGTAATTATTTTTATCGTTGTTATTGTTGTTATTATTGTTATTGTTGTTATTGTTGTTGTTATTGTTGTTATTGTTGTTATTATTGTTAAAGTTTTTATTATTGTTATTGTTATTGTCATTATTGTTATTATTATTAATATTGTTATTATTGTTATTATTGTTATTATTGTTATTGTTGTTATTTTTGTTATTGTTGTTATTGTTTGTATTATTGTTATTGTTGTTGTTATTGTTAATGTGGTTATTATTGTTATTGTTGTTATTGTTGTTATTATTTTTATTAAAGTTATTGTTGTTATTATTGTTATTGTTATTATTTTTATTATAGTTATTGTTGTTAATATTGTTATTGTTGTTATTGTTGTTATTATTGTTATTATTGTTATTATTATTATTATTGTTATTAATGTTATATTGTTATTATTGTTATTGTTGTTATTGTTGTTATTGTTGTTATTGTTGTTATTGTTGTTATTGTTGTTATTATTGTTATTATTGTTATTGTTTTTATTATTGTTATTGTTGTTATTATTATTATTATTGTTATTAATGTTATATTGTTATTATTGTTATTGTTGTTATTGTTGTTATTATTGTTGTTATTTTTGTTATTGTTGTTATTGTTATTATTGTTATTATTGTTATTATTGTTTTTATTGTTATTGTTATTGTTATTATTGTTATTATTGTTATTATTGTTATTATTGTTCTTATTACTATTATTGTTATAATGTTATTATTGTTATTAGTGTTATTAATGTTATTATCGTTATTGTTGTTATTGTTGTTATTGTTGTTATTATTTTTATTATAGTTATTGTTGTTATTATTGTTATTGTTGTTATTGTTGTTATTATTGTTCTTATTGTTATTATTATTATTATTTTTATTAATGTTATATTGTTATTATTGTTATTGTTGTTATTGTTGTTATTGTTGTTATTGTTGTTATTATTGTTATTATTGTTATTGTTTTTTTATTGTTATTGTTGTTATTGTTGTTATTAATGTTATTATTGTTACTATTATTATTATTGTAATTAATGTTATATTGTTATTATTATTATTATTGTTATTAATGTTATATTGTTATTATTGTTATTGTTGTTATTGTTGTTATTATTGTTATTATTGTTTTTGTTTTTATTATTGTTATTGTTGTTATTATTGTTATTATTGTTATTATCCTTATTGTTGTTAATGTTGTTATTGTTGTTATTATTTTGTATTTCTTGTTATTGTTGTTATTATTGTTATTGTTGTTATTGTTGTTATTGTTGTTATTATTTTGTATTTCTTGTTATTGTTGTTATTGTTGTTATTGTTGTTGTTATTGTTATTGTTGTTATTGTTGTTATTATTGTTATTATTGTTATTATTGTTATTGTTATTGTTATTATTATTATTGTTGTTATTATTGTTATTATTGTTATTATTGTTATTACTGTTATTATTGTTATTGTTATTGTTGTTATTATTGTTATTGTTATTGTTATTGTTATTATTGTTATTATTGTTATTATTGTTCTTATTGCTATTATTGTTATTATGTTATTATTGTTATTAGTGTTATTAATGTTATTATCGTTATTGTTGTTATTGTTGTTATTGTTGTTATTATTTTTATTATAGTTATTGTTGTTATTATTGTTATTGTTGTTATTGTTGTTATTATTGTTATTATTGTTATTATTATTATTATTATTATTAATGTTATGTTGTTATTATTGTTATTGTTGTTATTGTTGTTATTGTTGTTATTGTTGTTATTGTTGTTATTATTGTTATTATTGTTATTATTGTAATTACTGTTATTATTGTTATTGTTATTGTTGTTATTATTGTTATTGTTATTGTTATTGTTATTATTGTTATTATTGTTATTATTGTTCTTATTGCTATTATTGTTATTATGTTATTATTGTTATTAGTGTTATTAATGTTATTATCGTTATTGTTGTTATTGTTGTTATTGTTGTTATTATTTTTATTATAGTTATTGTTGTTATTATTGTTATTGTTGTTATTGTTGTTATTATTGTTATTATTGTTATTATTATTATTAATATTATTAATGTTATGTTGTTATTATTGTTATTGTTGTTATTGTTGTTATTATTGTTATTATTGTTATTTTTTTTTATTGTTATTGTTGTTATTGTTGTTATTAATGTTATTATTGTTACTATTATTATTATTGTAATTAATGTTATATTGTTATTATTATTATTATTGTTATTAATGTTATATTGTTATTATTGTTATTGTTGTTATTGTTGTTATTACTGTTATTATTGTTATTGTTTTTATTATTTTTATTGTTGTTATTATTGTTATTATTGTTATTATTGTTATTGTTGTTAATGTTGTTATTGTCGTTATTATTTTGTATTTCTTGTTATTGTTGTTATTATTGTTATTGTTGTTATTGTTGTTATAGTTGTTGTTATTGTTATTTTTGTTATTGTTATTATTGTTATTATTGTTTTCGTTGTTATTATTGTTATTATTGTTATTATTGTTATTGTTATTGTCATTATTTTTATTATTATTGTTATTATTGTTATTATTGTTATTGTTGTTATTTTTGTTATTGTTGTTATTGTTGTTATTATTGTTATCGTTGTTATTATTGTTATTATTGTTATTATTGTTATTGTTATTGTCATTATTGTTATTATTATTGTTATTATTGTTATTATTGTTATTATTGTTATTGTTGTTATTGTTGTTATTATTTGTTATTAATGTTATTATTGTTATTATTGTTATTATTGTTATTATTGTTATTATTGTTATTGTTACTGTTATTATTATTATTGTTGTTATTATTGTTATTATTGTTATTATTGTTATTATTGTTATTATTGTTATTATTGTTATTATTGTTATTGTTATTGTTATTATTGTTATTATTGTTATTATTGTTATTATTGTTGTTATTGTTATTGTTGTTATTATTCTTATTATTGTGTTATTGTTATTATTGTTATTATTGTATTTGTTGTTATTATTGTTGTTATTATTTTTATTGTTGTTATTGTTATTATTGTTATTATTGTTATTATTGTTATTATTGTTATTGTTATTGTTATTATTGTTATTATTGTTATTATTGTTATTATTGTTCTTATTGTTATTGTTGTTATTATTGTTATTGTTGCTATTGTTGTTATTGTTGTTATTGTTATTGTTGTTAGTATTGGTGTTGTTGTTATTGTTATTATTGTTATTATTGTTATTAGTGTTATTATTGTTATTATTGTTATTATTGTTATTGTTATTGTTGTTATTATTGTTATTGTTATTGTTATTATTGTTATTATTGTTATTATTGTTATTATTGTTGTTATTGTTATTGTTGTTATTATTCTTATTATTGTGTTATTGTTATTATTGTTATTATTGTTATTGTTGTTATTATTGTTGTTATTATTTTTATTGTTGTTATTGTTATTATTGTTATTATTGTTATTATTGTTATTATTGTTATTGTTATTGTTATTATTGTTATTATTGTTATTATTGTTATTATTGTTCTTATTGTTATTGTTGTTATTATTGTTATTGTTGCTATTGTTGTTATTGTTGTTATTGTTATTGTTGTTAGTATTGGTATTGTTGTTATTGTTATTATTGTTATTATTGTTATTAGTGTTATTAATGTTATTATCGTTATTGTTGTTATTGTTGTTATTGTTGTTATTATTTTTATTAAAGTTATTGTTGTTATTATTGTTATTGTTGTTATTGTTGTTATTATTGTTATTATTGTTATTATTATTATTATTGTTATTAATGTTATATTGTTATTATTGTTATTGTTGTTATTGTTGTTATTATTGTTATTATTGTCATTGTTTTTATTATTGTTATTGTTGTTATTATTGTTAATGTTGTTATTGTCGTTATTGTTGTTGTTATTGTTATTTTTGTTATTGTTATTATTGTTATTATTGTTATCGTTGTTATTATTGTTTTTATTGTTATTATTGTTATTGTTATTGTTGTTATTATTGCTATTGTTATTGTTATTATTGTTATTATTTTTATTATTGTTATTATTTTTGTTATTGTTATTGTTGTTATTATTCTTATTATTGTGTTATTGTTATTATTGTTATTGTTATTGTTGTTATTATTGTTATTGTTATTGTTATTATTGTTACTATTGTTATTATTGTTATTATTGTTGTTATTGTTATTGTTGTTATTATTCTTATTATTGTGTTATTGTTATTATTGTTATTATTGTTATTGTTGTTATTATTGTTGTTATTATTGTTATTGTTGTTATTGTTATTATTGTTATTATTGTTATTATTGTTATTATTGTTATTGTTATTGTTATTATTGTTATTATTGTTATTATTGTTTTTATTGTTCTTATTGCTATTATTGTTATTATTGTCATTATTGTTATTAGTGTTATTAATGTTATTATCGTTATTGTTGTTACTGTTGTTATTGTTGTTATTATTTTTATTATAGTTATTGTTGTTATTATTGTTATTGTTGTTATTGTTGGTATTATTGTTATTATTGTTATTATTATTATTATTATTATTAACGTTATATTGTTATTATTGTTATTGTTGTTATTGTTGTTATTGTTGTTATTGTTGTTATTATTGTTATTATTGTTATTGTTTTTATTATTGTTATTGTTGTTATTGTTGTTATTATTGTTATTATTGTTGTTATTTGTTAATGTGGTTATTATTGTTATTGTTGTTATTGTTGTTATTGTTGTTGTTATTGTTGTTATTGTTGTTATCTTTGTTATTATTGTTATTGTTGTTATTGTTGTTATTATTGTTCTTATTGTTATTGTTGTTATTATTGTTATTGTTGCTATTGTTGTTATTGTTGTTATTGTTATTGTTGTTAGTATTGTTATTGTTGTTATTGTTATTATTGTTATTATTGTTATTAGTGTTATTAATGTTATTTTCGTTATTTTTGTTATTGTTGTTATTATTTTTATTAAAGTTATTGTTGTTATTATTGTTATTGTTGTTATTGTTGTTATTATTGTAATTATTGTTATTAATATTATTATTGTTATTAATGTTATATTGATATTATTGTTATTGTTGTAAACGTTGTTATTGTTGTTATTGATGTAATTATTTTTATCGTTGTTATTGTTGTTATTATTGTTATTGTTGTTATTGTTGTTGTTATTGTTGTTATTGTTGTTATTATTGTTAAAGTTTTTATTATTGTTATTGTTATTGTCATTATTGTTATTATTATTAATATTGTTATTATTGTTATTATTGTTATTATTGTTATTGTTGTTATTTTTGTTATTGTTGTTATTGTTTGTATTATTGTTATTGTTGTTGTTATTGTTAATGTGGTTATTATTGTTATTGTTGTTATTGTTGTTATTGTTGTTATTATTTTTATTATTGTTATTATTGTTATTATTGTTATTGTTATTATTTTTATTATAGTTATTGTTGTTATTATTGTTATTGTTGTTATTGTTGTTATTATTGTTATTATTGTTATTATTATTATTATTGTTATTAATGTTATATTGTTATTATTGTTATTGTTGTTATTGTTGTTATTGTTGTTATTGTTTTTATTGTTGTTATTGTTGTTATTATTGTTATTATTGTTATTGTTTTTATTATTGTTATTGTTGTTATTATTATTATTATTGTTATTAATGTTATATTGTTATTATTGTTATTGTTGTTATTGTTGTTATTATTGTTGTTATTTTTGTTATTGTTGTTATTGTTATTATTGTTATTATTGTTATTATTGTTTTTATTGTTATTGTTATTGTTATTATTGTTATTATTGTTATTATTGTTATTATTGTTCTTATTACTATTATTGTTATAATGTTATTATTGTTATTAGTGTTATTAATGTTATTATCGTTATTGTTGTTATTGTTGTTATTGTTGTTATTATTTTTATTATAGTTATTGTTGTTATTATTGTTATTGTTGTTATTGTTGTTATTATTGTTCTTATTGTTATTATTATTATTATTTTTATTAATGTTATATTGTTATTATTGTTATTGTTGTTATTGTTGTTATTGTTGTTATTGTTGTTATTATTGTTATTATTGTTATTGTTTTTTTATTGTTATTGTTGTTATTGTTGTTATTAATGTTATTATTGTTACTATTATTATTATTGTAATTAATGTTATATTGTTATTATTATTATTATTGTTATTAATGTTATATTGTTATTATTGTTATTGTTGTTATTGTTGTTATTATTGTTATTATTGTTTTTGTTTTTATTATTGTTATTGTTGTTATTATTGTTATTATTGTTATTATCGTTATTGTTGTTAATGTTGTTATTGTTGTTATTATTTTGTATTTCTTGTTATTGTTGTTATTATTGTTATTGTTGTTATTGTTGTTATTGTTGTTATTATTTTGTATTTCTTGTTATTGTTGTTATTGTTGTTATTGTTGTTGTTATTGTTATTGTTGTTATTGTTGTTATTATTGTTATTGTTATTGTTATTATTGTTATTATTGTTATTATTGTTATTATTGTTATTGTTATTGTTATTATTGTTATTATTGTTATTATTGTTATTATTGTTCTTATTGTTATTGTTGTTATTATTGTTATTGTTGCTATTGTTGTTATTGTTGTTATTGTTATTGTTGTTAGTATTGGTATTGTTGTTATTGTTATTATTGTTATTATTGTTATTAGTGTTATTAATGTTATTATCGTTATTGTTGTTATTGTTGTTATTGTTGTTATTATTTTTATTAAAGTTATTGTTGTTATTATTGTTATTGTTGTTATTGTTGTTATTATTGTTATTATTGTTATTATTATTATTATTGTTATTAATGTTATATTGTTATTATTGTTATTGTTGTTATTGTTGTTATTATTGTTATTATTGTCATTGTTTTTATTATTGTTATTGTTGTTATTATTGTTAATGTTGTTATTGTCGTTATTGTTGTTGTTATTGTTATTTTTGTTATTGTTATTATTGTTATTATTGTTATCGTTGTTATTATTGTTTTTATTGTTATTATTGTTATTGTTATTGTTGTTATTATTGCTATTGTTATTGTTATTATTGTTATTATTTTTATTATTGTTATTATTTTTGTTATTGTTATTGTTGTTATTATTCTTATTATTGTGTTATTGTTATTATTGTTATTGTTATTGTTGTTATTATTGTTATTGTTATTGTTATTATTGTTACTATTGTTATTATTGTTATTATTGTTGTTATTGTTATTGTTGTTATTATTCTTATTATTGTGTTACTGTTATTATTGTTATTATTGTTATTGTTGTTATTATTGTTGTTATTATTGTTATTGTTGTTATTGTTATTATTGTTATTATTGTTATTATTGTTATTATTGTTATTGTTATTGTTATTATTGTTATTATTGTTATTATTGTTTTTATTGTTATTATTGCTATTATTGTTATTATTGTCATTATTGTTATTAGTGTTATTAATGTTATTATCGTTATTGTTGTTACTGTTGTTATTGTTGTTATTATTTTTATTATAGTTATTGTTGTTATTATTGTTATTGTTGTTATTGTTGGTATTATTGTTATTATTGTTATTATTATTATTATTATTATTAACGTTATATTGTTATTATTGTTATTGTTGTTATTGTTGTTATTGTTGTTATTGTTGTTATTATTGTTATTATTGTTATTGTTTTTATTATTGTTATTGTTGTTATTGTTGTTATTATTGTTATTATTGTTGTTATTTGTTAATGTGGTTATTATTGTTATTGTTGTTATTGTTGTTATTGTTGTTGTTATTGTTGTTATTGTTGTTATCTTTGTTATTATTGTTATTGTTGTTATTGTTGTTATTATTGTTCTTATTGTTATTGTTGTTATTATTGTTATTGTTGCTATTGTTGTTATTGTTGTTATTGTTATTGTTGTTAGTATTGTTATTGTTGTTATTGTTATTATTGTTATTATTGTTATTAGTGTTATTAATGTTATTTTCGTTATTTTTGTTATTGTTGTTATTATTTTTATTAAAGTTATTGTTGTTATTATTGTTATTGTTGTTATTGTTGTTATTATTGTAATTATTGTTATTAATATTATTATTGTTATTAATGTTATATTGATATTATTGTTATTGTTGTAAACGTTGTTATTGTTGTTATTGATGTAATTATTTTTATCGTTGTTATTGTTGTTATTATTGTTATTGTTGTTATTGTTGTTGTTATTGTTGTTATTGTTGTTATTATTGTTAAAGTTTTTATTATTGTTATTGTTATTGTCATTATTGTTATTATTATTAATATTGTTATTATTGTTATTATTGTTATTATTGTTATTGTTGTTATTTTTGTTATTGTTGTTATTGTTTGTATTATTGTTATTGTTGTTGTTATTGTTAATGTGGTTATTATTGTTATTGTTGTTATTGTTGTTATTGTTGTTATTATTTTTATTAAAGTTATTGTTGTTATTATTGTTATTGTTATTATTTTTATTATAGTTATTGTTGTTATTATTGTTATTGTTGTTATTGTTGTTATTATTGTTATTATTGTTATTATTATTATTATTGTTATTAATGTTATATTGTTATTATTGTTATTGTTGTTATTGTTGTTATTGTTGTTATTGTTTTTATTGTTGTTATTGTTGTTATTATTGTTATTATTGTTATTGTTTTTATTATTGTTATAGTTGTTATTATTATTATTATTGTTATTAATGTTATATTGTTATTATTGTTATTGTTGTTATTGTTGTTATTATTGTTGTTATTTTTGTTATTGTTGTTATTGTTATTATTGTTATTATTGTTATTATTGTTTTTATTGTTATTGTTATTGTTATTATTGTTATTATTGTTATTATTGTTATTATTGTTCTTATTACTATTATTGTTATAATGTTATTATTGTTATTAGTGTTATTAATGTTATTATCGTTATTGTTGTTATTGTTGTTATTGTTGTTATTATTTTTATTATAGTTATTGTTGTTATTATTGTTATTGTTGTTATTGTTGTTATTATTGTTCTTATTGTTATTATTATTATTATTTTTATTAATGTTATATTGTTATTATTGTTATTGTTGTTATTGTTGTTATTGTTGTTATTGTTGTTATTATTGTTATTATTGTTATTGTTTTTTTATTGTTATTGTTGTTATTGTTGTTATTAATGTTATTATTGTTACTATTATTATTATTGTAATTAATGTTATATTGTTATTATTATTATTATTGTTATTAATGTTATATTGTTATTATTGTTATTGTTGTTATTGTTGTTATTATTGTTATTATTGTTTTTGTTTTTATTATTGTTATTGTTGTTATTATTGTTATTATTGTTATTATCGTTATTGTTGTTAATGTTGTTATTGTTGTTATTATTTTGTATTTCTTGTTATTGTTGTTATTATTGTTATTGTTGTTATTGTTGTTATTGTTGTTATTATTTTGTATTTCTTGTTATTGTTGTTATTGTTGTTATTGTTGTTGTTATTGTTATTGTTGTTATTGTTGTTATTATTGTTATTATTGTTATTATTGTTATTGTTATTGTTATTATTATTATTGTTGTTATTATTGTTATTATTGTTATTATTGTTATTATTGTTATTATTGTTATTGTTATTGTTGTTATTATTGTTATTGTTATTGTTATTGTTATTATTGTTATTATTGTTATTATTGTTCTTATTGCTATTATTGTTATTATGTTATTATTGTTATTAGTGTTATTAATGTTATTATCGTTATTGTTGTTATTGTTGTTATTGTTGTTATTGTTGTTATTATTGTTATTATTGTTATTTCTTTTTATTGTTATTGTTGTTATTGTTGTTATTAATGTTATTATTGTTACTATTATTATTATTGTAATTAATGTTATATTGTTATTATTATTATTATTGTTATTAATGTTATATTGTTATTATTGTTATTGTTGTTATTGTTGTTATTACTGTTATTATTGTTATTGTTTTTATTATTTTTATTGTTGTTATTATTGTTATTATTGTTATTATTGTTATTGTTGTTAATGTTGTTATTGTCGTTATTATTTTGTATTTCTTGTTATTGTTGTTATTATTGTTATTGTTGTTATTGTTGTTATAGTTGTTGTTATTGTTATTTTTGTTATTGTTATTATTGTTATTATTGTTTTCGTTGTTATTATTGTTATTATTGTTATTATTGTTATTGTTATTGTCATTATTTTTATTATTATTGTTATTATTGTTATTATTGTTATTGTTGTTATTTTTGTTATTGTTGTTATTGTTGTTATTATTGTTATCGTCGTTATTATTGTTATTATTGTTATTATTGTTATTGTTATTGTCATTATTGTTATTAATATTATTATTGTTATTAATGTTATATTGATATTATTGTTATTGTTGTAAACGTTGTTATTGTTGTTATTGATGTTATTGTTGTTATTGTTTTTATTGTTGTTATTGTTGTTATTATTGTTATAATTGTTATTGTTTTTATTATTGTTATTGTTGTTATTATTATTATTATTGTTATTAATGTTATATTGTTATTATTGTTATTGTTGTTATTGTTGTTATTATTGTTGTTATTTTTGTTATTGTTGTTATTGTTATTATTGTTATTATTGTTATTATTGTTTTTATTGTTATTGTTATTGTTATTATTGTTATTATTGTTATTATTGTTATTATTGTTCTTATTACTATTATTGTTATAATGTTATTATTGTTATTAGTGTTATTAATGTTATTATCGTTATTGTTGTTATTGTTGTTATTGTTGTTATTATTTTTATTATAGTTATTGTTGTTATTATTGTTATTGTTGTTATTGTTGTTATTATTGTTCTTATTGTTATTATTATTATTATTTTTATTAATGTTATATTGTTATTATTGTTATTGTTGTTATTGTTGTTATTGTTGTTATTGTTGTTATTATTGTTATTATTGTTATTGTTTTTTTATTGTTATTGTTGTTATTGTTGTTATTAATGTTATTATTGTTACTATTATTATTATTGTAATTAATGTTATATTGTTATTATTATTATTATTGTTATTAATGTTATATTGTTATTATTGTTATTGTTGTTATTGTTGTTATTATTGTTATTATTGTTTTTGTTTTTATTATTGTTATTGTTGTTATTATTGTTATTATTGTTATTATCCTTATTGTTGTTAATGTTGTTATTGTTGTTATTATTTTGTATTTCTTGTTATTGTTGTTATTATTGTTATTGTTGTTATTGTTGTTATTGTTGTTATTATTTTGTATTTCTTGTTATTGTTGTTATTGTTGTTATTGTTGTTGTTATTGTTATTGTTGTTATTGTTGTTATTATTGTTATTATTGTTATTATTGTTATTGTTATTGTTATTATTATTATTGTTGTTATTATTGTTATTATTGTTATTATTGTTATTACTGTTATTATTGTTATTGTTATTGTTGTTATTATTGTTATTGTTATTGTTATTGTTATTATTGTTATTATTGTTATTATTGTTCTTATTGCTATTATTGTTATTATGTTATTATTGTTATTAGTGTTATTAATGTTATTATCGTTATTGTTGTTATTGTTGTTATTGTTGTTATTATTTTTATTATAGTTATTGTTGTTATTATTGTTATTGTTGTTATTGTTGTTATTATTGTTATTATTGTTATTATTATTATTATTATTATTAATGTTATGTTGTTATTATTGTTATTGTTGTTATTGTTGTTATTGTTGTTATTGTTGTTATTATTGTTATTATTGTTATTATTGTAATTACTGTTATTATTGTTATTGTTATTGTTGTTATTATTGTTATTGTTATTGTTATTGTTATTATTGTTATTATTGTTATTATTGTTCTTATTGCTATTATTGTTATTATGTTATTATTGTTATTAGTGTTATTAATGTTATTATCGTTATTGTTGTTATTGTTGTTATTGTTGTTATTATTTTTATTATAGTTATTGTTGTTATTATTGTTATTGTTGTTATTGTTGTTATTATTGTTATTATTGTTATTATTATTATTATTATTATTAATGTTATGTTGTTATTATTGTTATTGTTGTTATTGTTGTTATTATTGTTATTATTGTTATTTTTTTTTATTGTTATTGTTGTTATTGTTGTTATTAATGTTATTATTGTTACTATTATTATTATTGTAATTAATGTTATATTGTTATTATTATTATTATTGTTATTAATGTTATATTGTTATTATTGTTATTGTTGTTATTGTTGTTATTATTGTTATTATTGTTATTGTTTTTATTATTTTTATTGTTGTTATTATTGTTATTATTGTTATTATTGTTATTGTTGTTAATGTTGTTATTGTTGTTATTATTTTGTATTTCTTGTTATTGTTGTTATTATTGTTATTGTTGTTATTGTTGTTATAGTTGTTGTTATTGTTATTTTTGTTATTGTTATTATTGTTATTATTGTTTTCGTTGTTATTATTGTTATTATTGTTATTATTGTTATTGTTATTGTCATTATTTTTATTATTATTGTTATTATTGTTATTATTGTTATTGTTGTTATTTTTGTTATTGTTGTTATTGTTGTTATTATTGTTATCGTTGTTATTATTGTTATTATTGTTATTATTGTTATTGTTATTGTCATTATTGTTATTATTATTGTTATTATTGTTATTATTGTTATTATTGTTATTGTTGTTATTGTTGTTATTATTTGTTATTAATGTTATTATTGTTATTATTGTTATTATTGTTATTATTGTTATTATTGTTATTATTACTGTTATTATTGTTATTGTTGTTATTATTGTTATTATTGTTATTATTGTTATTATTGTTATTATTGTTATTATTGTTATTATTGTTATTGTTATTGTTATTATTGTTATTATTGTTATTATTGTTATTATTGTTGTTATTGTTATTGTTGTTATTATTCTTATTATTGTGTTATTGTTATTATTGTTATTATTGTATTTGTTGTTATTATTGTTGTTATTATTTTTATTGTTGTTATTGTTATTATTGTTATTATTGTTATTATTGTTATTATTGTTATTGTTATTGTTATTATTGTTATTATTGTTATTATTGTTATTATTGTTCTTATTGTTATTGTTGTTATTATTGTTATTGTTGCTATTGTTGTTATTGTTGTTATTGTTATTGTTGTTAGTATTGGTGTTGTTGTTATTGTTATTATTGTTATTATTGTTATTAGTGTTATTATTGTTATTATTGTTATTATTGTTATTGTTTTGTTGTTATTATTGTTATTGTTATTGTTATTATTGTTATTATTGTTATTATTGTTATTATTGTTGTTATTGTTATTGTTGTTATTATTCTTATTATTGTGTTATTGTTATTATTGTTATTATTGTTATTGTTGTTATTATTGTTGTTATTATTTTTATTGTTGTTATTGTTATTATTGTTATTATTGTTATTATTGTTATTGTTATTGTTATTATTGTTATTATTGTTATTATTGTTATTATTGTTCTTATTGTTATTGTTGTTATTATTGTTATTGTTGCTATTGTTGTTATTGTTGTTATTGTTATTGTTGTTAGTATTGGTATTGTTGTTATTGTTATTATTGTTATTATTGTTATTAGTGTTATTAATGTTATTATCGTTATTGTTGTTATTGTTGTTATTGTTGTTATTATTTTTATTAAAGTTATTGTTGTTATTATTGTTATTGTTGTTATTGTTGTTATTATTGTTATTATTGTTATTATTATTATTATTGTTATTAATGTTATATTGTTATTATTGTTATTGTTGTTATTGTTGTTATTATTGTTATTATTGTCATTGTTTTTATTATTGTTATTGTTGTTATTATTGTTAATGTTGTTATTGTCGTTATTGTTGTTGTTATTGTTATTTTTGTTATTGTTATTATTGTTATTATTGTTATCGTTGTTATTATTGTTTTTATTGTTATTATTGTTATTGTTATTGTTGTTATTATTGCTATTGTTATTGTTATTATTGTTATTATTTTTATTATTGTTATTATTTTTGTTATTGTTATTGTTGTTATTATTCTTATTATTGTGTTATTGTTATTATTGTTATTGTTATTGTTGTTATTATTGTTATTGTTATTGTTATTATTGTTACTATTGTTATTATTGTTATTATTGTTGTTATTGTTATTGTTGTTATTATTCTTATTATTGTGTTATTGTTATTATTGTTATTATTGTTATTGTTGTTATTATTGTTGTTATTATTGTTATTGTTGTTATTGTTATTATTGTTATTATTGTTATTATTGTTATTATTGTTATTGTTATTGTTATTATTGTTATTATTGTTATTATTGTTTTTATTGTTCTTATTGCTATTATTGTTATTATTGTCATTATTGTTATTAGTGTTATTAATGTTATTATCGTTATTGTTGTTACTGTTGTTATTGTTGTTATTATTTTTATTATAGTTATTGTTGTTATTATTGTTATTGTTGTTATTGTTGGTATTATTGTTATTATTGTTATTATTATTATTATTATTATTAACGTTATATTGTTATTATTGTTATTGTTGTTATTGTTGTTATTGTTGTTATTGTTGTTATTATTGTTATTATTGTTATTGTTTTTATTATTGTTATTGTTGTTATTGTTGTTATTATTGTTATTATTGTTGTTATTTGTTAATGTGGTTATTATTGTTATTGTTGTTATTGTTGTTATTGTTGTTGTTATTGTTGTTATTGTTGTTATCTTTGTTATTATTGTTATTGTTGTTATTGTTGTTATTATTGTTCTTATTGTTATTGTTGTTATTATTGTTATTGTTGCTATTGTTGTTATTGTTGTTATTGTTATTGTTGTTAGTATTGTTATTGTTGTTATTGTTATTATTGTTATTATTGTTATTAGTGTTATTAATGTTATTTTCGTTATTTTTGTTATTGTTGTTATTATTTTTATTAAAGTTATTGTTGTTATTATTGTTATTGTTGTTATTGTTGTTATTATTGTAATTATTGTTATTAATATTATTATTGTTATTAATGTTATATTGATATTATTGTTATTGTTGTAAACGTTGTTATTGTTGTTATTGATGTAATTATTTTTATCGTTGTTATTGTTGTTATTATTGTTATTGTTGTTATTGTTGTTGTTATTGTTGTTATTGTTGTTATTATTGTTAAAGTTTTTATTATTGTTATTGTTATTGTCATTATTGTTATTATTATTAATATTGTTATTATTGTTATTATTGTTATTATTGTTATTGTTGTTATTTTTGTTATTGTTGTTATTGTTTGTATTATTGTTATTGTTGTTGTTATTGTTAATGTGGTTATTATTGTTATTGTTGTTATTGTTGTTATTGTTGTTATTATTTTTATTAAAGTTATTGTTGTTATTATTGTTATTGTTATTATTTTTATTATAGTTATTGTTGTTATTATTGTTATTGTTGTTATTGTTGTTATTATTGTTATTATTGTTATTATTATTATTATTGTTATTAATGTTATATTGTTATTATTGTTATTGTTGTTATTGTTGTTATTGTTGTTATTGTTTTTATTGTTGTTATTGTTGTTATTATTGTTATTATTGTTATTGTTTTTATTATTGTTATTGTTGTTATTATTATTATTATTGTTATTAATGTTATTGTTGTTAATGTTGTTATTGTTGTTATTATTTTGTATTTCTTGTTATTGTTGTTATTATTGTTATTGTTGTTATTGTTGTTATTGTTGTTATTATTTTGTATTTCTTGTTATTGTTGTTATTGTTGTTATTGTTGTTGTTATTGTTATTGTTGTTATTGTTGTTATTATTGTTATTGTTATTGTTATTATTGTTATTATTGTTATTATTGTTATTATTGTTATTGTTATTGTTATTATTGTTATTATTGTTATTATTGTTATTATTGTTCTTATTGTTATTGTTGTTATTATTGTTATTGTTGCTATTGTTGTTATTGTTGTTATTGTTATTGTTGTTAGTATTGGTATTGTTGTTATTGTTATTATTGTTATTATTGTTATTAGTGTTATTAATGTTATTATCGTTATTGTTGTTATTGTTGTTATTGTTGTTATTATTTTTATTAAAGTTATTGTTGTTATTATTGTTATTGTTGTTATTGTTGTTATTATTGTTATTATTGTTATTATTATTATTATTGTTATTAATGTTATATTGTTATTATTGTTATTGTTGTTATTGTTGTTATTATTGTTATTATTGTCATTGTTTTTATTATTGTTATTGTTGTTATTATTGTTAATGTTGTTATTGTCGTTATTGTTGTTGTTATTGTTATTTTTGTTATTGTTATTATTGTTATTATTGTTATCGTTGTTATTATTGTTTTTATTGTTATTATTGTTATTGTTATTGCTGTTATTATTGCTATTGTTATTGTTATTATTGTTATTATTTTTATTATTGTTATTATTTTTGTTATTGTTATTGTTGTTATTATTCTTATTATTGTGTTATTGTTATTATTGTTATTGTTATTGTTGTTATTATTGTTATTGTTATTGTTATTATTGTTACTATTGTTATTATTGTTATTATTGTTGTTATTGTTATTGTTGTTATTATTCTTATTATTGTGTTACTGTTATTATTGTTATTATTGTTATTGTTGTTATTATTGTTGTTATTATTGTTATTGTTGTTATTGTTATTATTGTTATTATTGTTATTATTGTTATTATTGTTATTGTTATTGTTATTATTGTTATTATTGTTATTATTGTTTTTATTGTTCTTATTGCTATTATTGTTATTATTGTCATTATTGTTATTAGTGTTATTAATGTTATTATCGTTATTGTTGTTACTGTTGTTATTGTTGTTATTATTTTTATTATAGTTATTGTTGTTATTATTGTTATTGTTGTTATTGTTGGTATTATTGTTATTATTGTTATTATTATTATTATTATTATTAACGTTATATTGTTATTATTGTTATTGTTGTTATTGTTGTTATTGTTGTTATTGTTGTTATTATTGTTATTATTGTTATTGTTTTTATTATTGTTATTGTTGTTATTGTTGTTATTATTGTTATTATTGTTGTTATTTGTTAATGTGGTTATTATTGTTATTGTTGTTATTGTTGTTATTGTTGTTGTTATTGTTGTTATTGTTGTTATCTTTGTTATTATTGTTATTGTTGTTATTGTTGTTATTATTGTTCTTATTGTTATTGTTGTTATTATTGTTATTGTTGCTATTGTTGTTATTGTTGTTATTGTTATTGTTGTTAGTATTGTTATTGTTGTTATTGTTATTATTGTTATTATTGTTATTAGTGTTATTAATGTTATTTTCGTTATTTTTGTTATTGTTGTTATTATTTTTATTAAAGTTATTGTTGTTATTATTGTTATTGTTGTTATTGTTGTTATTATTGTAATTATTGTTATTAATATTATTATTGTTATTAATGTTATATTGATATTATTGTTATTGTTGTAAACGTTGTTATTGTTGTTATTGATGTAATTATTTTTATCGTTGTTATTGTTGTTATTATTGTTATTGTTGTTATTGTTGTTGTTATTGTTGTTATTGTTGTTATTATTGTTAAAGTTTTTATTATTGTTATTGTTATTGTCATTATTGTTATTATTATTAATATTGTTATTATTGTTATTATTGTTATTATTGTTATTGTTGTTATTTTTGTTATTGTTGTTATTGTTTGTATTATTGTTATTGTTGTTGTTATTGTTAATGTGGTTATTATTGTTATTGTTGTTATTGTTGTTATTGTTGTTATTATTTTTATTAAAGTTATTGTTGTTATTATTGTTATTGTTATTATTTTTATTATAGTTATTGTTGTTATTATTGTTATTGTTGTTATTGTTGTTATTATTGTTATTATTGTTATTATTATTATTATTGTTATTAATGTTATATTGTTATTATTGTTATTGTTGTTATTGTTGTTATTGTTGTTATTGTTTTTATTGTTGTTATTGTTGTTATTATTGTTATTATTGTTATTGTTTTTATTATTGTTATAGTTGTTATTATTATTATTATTGTTATTAATGTTATATTGTTATTATTGTTATTGTTGTTATTGTTGTTATTATTGTTGTTATTTTTGTTATTGTTGTTATTGTTATTATTGTTATTATTGTTATTATTGTTTTTATTGTTATTGTTATTGTTATTATTGTTATTATTGTTATTATTGTTATTATTGTTCTTATTACTATTATTGTTATAATGTTATTATTGTTATTAGTGTTATTAATGTTATTATCGTTATTGTTGTTATTGTTGTTATTGTTGTTATTATTTTTATTATAGTTATTGTTGTTATTATTGTTATTGTTGTTATTGTTGTTATTATTGTTCTTATTGTTATTATTATTATTATTTTTATTAATGTTATATTGTTATTATTGTTATTGTTGTTATTGTTGTTATTGTTGTTATTGTTGTTATTATTGTTATTATTGTTATTGTTTTTTTATTGTTATTGTTGTTATTGTTGTTATTAATGTTATTATTGTTACTATTATTATTATTGTAATTAATGTTATATTGTTATTATTATTATTATTGTTATTAATGTTATATTGTTATTATTGTTATTGTTGTTATTGTTGTTATTATTGTTATTATTGTTTTTGTTTTTATTATTGTTATTGTTGTTATTATTGTTATTATTGTTATTATCGTTATTGTTGTTAATGTTGTTATTGTTGTTATTATTTTGTATTTCTTGTTATTGTTGTTATTATTGTTATTGTTGTTATTGTTGTTATTGTTGTTATTATTTTGTATTTCTTGTTATTGTTGTTATTGTTGTTATTGTTGT
>NC_060959.1:1350000-1372500 GCF_910589235.1 Vespa crabro | reverse complement strand
TACTATTATTGTTATTATTGTTATTATTGTTATTAGTGTTATTAATGCTATTATCGTTATTGTTGTAATTATTGTTATTGTTTTATTATTTTTATTATAGTTATTGTTGTTATCTTTGTTATTATTGTTCTTGTTGTTATTATTGTTATTGTTGTTATTGTTGTTATTGTTGTTATTGTTGTTATTGTTATTGTTGTTATTATTGTTATTGTTGTTATTTTTATTATTGGTATTATTGTTATTATTGTATTATTGTTATTGTTATTGTTATAATTGTTATTATTGTTATTACTATTATTATTGTTCTTATTGCTATTATTGTTATTGTTGTTATTGTTTGTATTATTGTTATTGTTGTTATTGTTGTTATTATTTGTTATTAATGTTATTATTGTTATTATTGTTATTATTGTTATTGTTTTTATTATTGTTATTGTTATTGTCATTATTGTTACTATTATTATTGTTGTTATTATTGTTATTATTGTTATTATTGTTATTATTGTTATTATTGTTATTATTGTTATTGTTATTTTTTTTATTATTGTTGTTGTTATTGTTATTATTGTTATTATTGTTATTATTGTTATTATTGTTGTTATTGTTATTGTTGTTATTATTCTTATTATTGTTGTTATTGTTATTATTGTTATTATTGTTATTATTTATGTTATAGTTATTGTTGTTATTATTGTTATTGTTGTTATTGTTGTTATTATTGTTATTATTGTTATTATTATTATTATTATAATTATTAATGTTATTTTGTTATTATTGTTATTGTTGTTATTGTTGTTATTTTTGTTATTGTTGTTATTATTGTTATTATTGTTATTGTTATTGTTATTATTGTTATTATTGTTATTATTGTTCTTATTACTATTATTGTTATTATTGTTATTATTGTTATTAGTGTTATTAATGCTATTATCGTTATTGTTGTTATTGTTGTTATTGTTGTTATTATTTTTATTATAGTTATTGTTGTTATTATTGTTATTGTTGTTATTATTGTTATTATTGTTCTTATTGCTATTATTATTATTATTATTGTCATTATTGTTATTAGTGTTATTAATGTTATTATCGTTATTGTTGTTATTGTTGTTATTATTTTTATTAAAGTTATTGTTATTATTGTTATTGTTGTTATTGTTGTTATTATTGTAATTATTGTTATTAATATTATTATTGTTATTAATGTTATATTGATATTATTGTTATTGTTGTAAACGATGTTATTGTTGTTATTGATGTAATTATTTTTATCGTTGTTATTGTTGTTATTATTGTTATTGTTGTTATTGTTGTTATTATTGTAATTATTGTTATTAATATTATTATTGTTATTAATGTTATATTGTTATTATTGTTATTGTTGTAAACGTTGTTATTGTTGTTATTGATGTAATTATTTTTATCGTTGTTATTGTTATCGTTGTTATTATTGTTATTATTGTTATTATTGTTATTGTTATTGTCATTATTGTTATTATTATTGTTATTATTGTTATTATTGTTATTATTGTTATTGTTGTTATTGTTGTTATTATTTGTTATTAATGTTATTATTGTTATTATTGTTATTATTGTTATTATTGTTATTATTGTTATTGTTATTGTTATTATTATTATTGTTGTTATTATTGTTATTATTGTTATTATTGTCATTATTGTTATTATTGTTATTATTGTTATTATTGTTATTATTGTTATTATTGTTATTGTTGTTATTGTTATTATTGTTATTGTTGTTATTGTTGTTATTGTTGTTATTGTTGTTATTATTGTTATTATTGTTATTGTTATTGTTATTATTGTTATTATTGTTATTATTGTTCTTATTACTATTATTGTTATTATTGTTATTATTGTTATTAGTGTTATTAATGCTATTATCGTTATTGTTGTTATTGTTGTTATTGTTTTATTATTTTTATTATAGTTATTGTTGTTATCTTTGTTATTATTGTTCTTGTTGTTATTATTGTTATTGTTGTTATTGTTGTCATTGTTGTTATTGTTGTTATTGTTATTGTTGTTATTATTGTTATTGTTGTTATTTTTATTATTGGTATTATTGTTATTATTGTATTATTGTTATTGTTATTGTTATAATTGTTATTATTGTTATTATTATTATTATTGTTCTTATTGCTATTATTGTTATTGTTGTTATTGTTTGTATTATTGTTATTGTTGTTATTGTTGTTATTATTTGTTATTAATGTTATTATTGTTATTATTGTTATTATTGTTATTGTTTTTATTATTGTTATTGTTATTGTCATTATTGTTATTATTATTATTGTTGTTATTATTGTTATTATTGTTATTATTGTTATTATTGTTATTATTGTTATTGTTATTTTTGTTATTATTGTTATTATTATTATTATTGTTATTAATGTTATATTGTTATTATTGTTATTGTTGTTATTGTTGTTATTATTGTTATTATTGTCATTGTATTTATTATTGTTATTTTTGCTATTATTGTTATTATTGTTATTATCGTTATTGTTGTTAATGTTGTTATTGTTGTTATTATTTTGTATTTCTTGTTATTGTTGTTATTATTGTTATTGTTGTTATTGTCGTTATTGTTGTTGTTATTGTTATTTTTGTTATTGTTAATATTGTTATTATTGTTATCGTTGTTATTATTGTTTTTATTGTTATTATTGTTATTGTTATTGTTGTTATTATTGTTATTGTTATTGTTATTATTGTTATTATTTTTATTATTGTTATTATTTTTGTTATTGTTATTGTTGTTATTATTCCTATTATTGTGTTATTGTTATTATTGTTATTGTTATTGTTGTTATTATTGTTATTGTTATTGTTATTATTGTTACTATTGTTATTATTGTTATTATTGTTGTTATTGTTATTGTTGTTATTATTCTTATTATTGTGTTATTGTTATTATTGTTATTATTGTTATTGTTGTTATTATTGTTGTTATTATTGTTATTGTTGTTATTGTTATTATTGTTATTATTGTTATTATTGTTATTATTGTTATTGTTATTGTTATTATTGTTATTATTGTTATTATAGTTTTTATTGTTCTTATTGCTATTATTGTTATTATTGTCATTATTGTTATTAGTGTTATTAATGTTACTATCGTTATTGTTGTTACTGTTGTTATTGTTGTTATTATTTTTATTATAGTTATTGTTGTTATTATTGTTATTGTTGTTATTGTTGTTATTATTGTTATTATTGTTGTTATTTGTTAATGTGGTTATTATTGTTATTATTATTATTATTGTTATTAATGTTATATTGTTATTATTGTTATTGTTGTTATTGTTGTTATTATTGTTATTATTGTCATTGTATTTATTATTGTTATTGTTGTTATTATTGTTATTGTTGCTATTGTTGTTATTGTTGTTATTGTTATTGTTGTTAGTATTGTTATTGATGTTATTGTTATTATTGTTATTATTGTTATTAGTGTTATTAATGTTATTTTCGTTATTGTTGTTATTGTTGTTATTATTTTTATTAAAGTTATTGTTGTTATTATTGTTATTGTTGTTATTGTTGTTATTATTGTAATTATTGTTATTAATATTATTATTGTTATTAATGTTATATTGATATTATTGTTATTGTTGTAAACGTTGTTATTGTTGTTATTGATGTAATTATTTTTATCGTTGTTATTGTTGTTATTATTGTTATTGTTGTTATTGTTGTTGTTATTGTTGTTATTGTTGATATTATTGTTAATGTTTTTATTATTGTTATTGTTATTGTCATTATTGTTATTATTGTTATTATTGTTATAATTGTTATTATTGTTATTATTGTTATTATTGTTATTATTGTTATTATTGTTATTATTGTTATTATTGTTATTGTTTTGTTGTTATTATTGTTATTGTTATTGTTATTATTGTTATTATTGTTATTATTGTTATTATTGTTGTTATTATTTGTTATTAATGTTATTAAAGTTATTATTGTTATTATTGTTATTGTTTTTATTATTGTTATTGTTATTGTCATTATTGTTATTATTATTATTGTTGTTATTATTGTTATTATTGTTATTATTGTTATTATTGTTATTATTGTCATTATTGTTATTGTTATTTTTGTTATTATTGTTGTTGTTATTGTTATTATTGTTATTACTGTTATTATTGTTATTATTGTTGTTATTGTTATTGTTGTTATTATTCTTACTATTGTTGTTATTGTTATTATTGTTATTATTGTTATTATTTTTGTTATAGTTATTGTTGTTATTATTGTTATTGTTGTTATTGTTGTTATTATTGTTATTATTGTTATTATTGTTATTATTATTATTATTATAATTATTAATGTTATATTGTTATTATTGTTATTGTTGTTATTGTTGTTATTGTTGTTATTGTTGTTATTATTGTTATTATTGTTATTGTTATTGTTATTATTGTTATTATTGTTATTATTGTTCTTATTACTATTATTGTTATTATTGTTATTATTGTTATTAGTGTTATTAATGCTATTATCGTTATTGTTGTAATTGTTGTTATTGTTTTATTATTTTTATTATAGTTATTGTTGTTATCTTTGTTATTATTGTTCTTGTTGTTATTATTGTTATTGTTGTTATTGTTGTTATTGTTATTGTTGTTATTATTGTTATTGTTGTTATTTTTATTATTGGTATTATTGTTATTATTGTATTATTGTTATTGTTATTGTTATAATTGTTATTATTGTTATTATTATTATTATTGTTCTTATTGCTATTATTGTTATTGTTGTTATTGTTTGTATTATTGTTATTGTTGTTATTGTTGTTATTATTTGTTATTAATGTTATTATTGTTATTATTGTTATTATTGTTATTATTGTTATTATTGTTATTGTTATTTTTGTTATTATTGTTGTTGTTATTGTTATTATTGTTATTATTGTTATTATTGTTATTATTGTTGTTATTGTTGTTATTATTTGTTATTAATGTTATTATTGTTATTATTGTTATTATTGTTATTATTGTTATTATTGTTATTGTTATTGTTATTATTATTATTGTTGTTATTATTGTTATTATTGAAATTATTGTCATTATTGTTATTATTGTTATTATTGTTATTATTGTTATTATTGTTATTATTGTTATTGTTGTTATTGTTATTATTGTTATTGTTGTTATTGTTGTTATTGTTGTTATTGTTGTTATTATTGTTATTATTGTTATTGTTATTGTTATTATTGTTATTATTGTTATTATTGTTCTTATTACTATTATTGTTATTAATTGTTATTATTGTTATTAGTGTTATTAATGCTATTATCGTTATTGTTGTTATTGTTGTTATTGTTTTATTATTTTTATTATAGTTATTGTTGTTATCTTTGTTATTATTGTTCTTGTTGTTTTCATTGTTATTGTTGTTATTGTTGTCATTGTTGTTATTGTTGTTATTGTTATTGTTGTTATTATTGTTATTGTTGTTATTTTTATTATTGGAATTATTGTTATTATTGTATTATTGTTATTGTTATTGTTATAATTGTTATTATTGTTATTATTATTATTATTGTTCTTATTGCTATTATTGTTATTGTTGTTATTGTTTGTATTATTGTTATTGTTGTTATTGTTGTTATTATTTGTTATTAATGTTATTATTGTTATTATTGTTATTATTGTTATTGTTTTTATTATTGTTATTGTTATTGTCATTATTGTTATTATTATTATTGTTGTTATTATTGTTATTATTGTTATTATTGTTATTATTGTTATTGTTGTTATTATTGTTGTTATTATTGTTATTGTTGTTATTGTTATTATTGTTATTATTGTTATTATTGTTATTATTGTTATTGTTATTGTTATTATTGTTATTATTGTTATTATTGTTTTTATTGTTCTTATTGCTATTATTGTTATTATTGTCATTATTGTTATTAGTGTTATTAATGTTACTATCGTTATTGTTGTTACTGTTGTTATTGTTGTTATTATTTTTATTATAGTTATTGTTGTTATTATTGTTATTGTTGTTATTGTTGTTATTGTTGTTATTGTTGTTATTATTGTTATTATTGTTATTGTTTTTATTATTGTTATTGTTGTTATTGTTGTTATTATTGTTATTATTGTTGTTATTTGTTAATGTGGTTATTATTGTTATTATTATTATTATTGTCATTAATGTTATATTGTTATTATTGTTATTGTTGTTATTGTTGTTATTATTGTTATTATTGTCATTGTATTTATTATTGTTATTGTTGTTATTATTGTTATTGTTGCTATTGTTGTTATTGTTGTTATTGTTATTGTTGTTAGTATTGTTATTGATGTTATTGTTATTATTGTTATTATTGTTATTAGTGTTATTAATGTTATTTTCGTTATTGTTGTTATTGTTGTTATTATTTTTATTAAAGTTATTGTTGTTATTATTGTTATTGTTGTTATTGTTGTTATTATTGTAATTATTGTTATTAATATTATTATTGTTATTAATGTTATATTGATATTATTGTTATTGTTGTAAACGTTGTTATTGTTGTTATTGATGTAATTATTTTTATCGTTGTTATTGTTGTTATTATTGTTATTGTTGTTATTGTTGTTGTTATTGTTGTTATTGTTGATATTATTGTTAATGTTTTTATTATTGTTATTGTTATTGTCATTATTGTTATTATTGTTATTATTGTTATAATTGTTATTATTGTTATTATTGTTATTATTGTTATTATTGTTATTATTGTTATTATTGTTATTATTGTTATTGTTTTGTTGTTATTATTGTTATTGTTATTGTTATTATTGTTATTATTGTTATTATTGTTATTATTTTTGTTATTATTTGTTATTAATGTTATTAAAGTTATTATTGTTATTATTGTTATTGTTTTTATTATTGTTATTGTTATTGTCATTATTGTTATTATTATTATTGTTGTTATTATTGTTATTATTGTTATTATTGTTATTATTGTTATTATTGTTATTATTGTTATTGTTATTTTTGTTATTATTGTTGTTGTTATTGTTATTATTGTTATTACTGTTATTATTGTTATTATTGTTGTTATTGTTATTGTTGTTATTATTCTTACTATTGTTGTTATTGTTATTATTGTTATTATTGTTATTATTTTTGTTATAGTTATTGTTGTTATTATTGTTATTGTTGTTATTGTTGTTATTATTGTTATTATTGTTATTATTGTTATTATTATTATTATTATAATTATTAATGTTATATTGTTATTATTGTTATTGTTGTTATTGTTGTTATTGTTGTTATTGTTGTTATTATTGTTATTATTGTTATTGTTATTGTTATTATTGTTATTATTGTTATTATTGTTCTTATTACTATTATTGTTATTATTGTTATTATTGTTATTAGTGTTATTAATGCTATTATCGTTATTGTTGTAATTGTTGTTATTGTTTTATTATTTTTATTATAGTTATTGTTGTTATCTTTGTTATTATTGTTCTTGTTGTTATTATTGTTATTGTTGTTATTGTTGTTATTGTTATTGTTGTTATTATTGTTATTGTTGTTATTTTTATTATTGGTATTATTGTTATTATTGTATTATTGTTATTGTTATTGTTATAATTGTTATTATTGTTATTATTATTATTATTGTTCTTATTGCTATTATTGTTATTGTTGTTATTGTTTGTATTATTGTTATTGTTGTTATTGTTGTTATTATTTGTTATTAATGTTATTATTGTTATTATTGTTATTATTGTTATTGTTTTTATTATAGTTATTGTTATTGTCATTATTGTTATTATTATTATAGTTGTTATTATTGTTATTATTGTTATTATTGTTATTATTGTTATTATTGTTATTATTGTTATTGTTATTTTTGTTATTATTGTTGTTGTTATTGTTATTATTGTTATTATTGTTATTATTGTTATTATTGTTGTTATTGTTATTGTTGTTATTATTCTTATTATTGTTGTTATTGTTATTATTGTTATTATTGTTATTATTTATGTTATAGTTATTGTTGTTATTATTGTTATTGTTGTTATTGTTGTTATTATTGTTATTATTGTTATTATTATTATAATTATTAATGTTATTTTGTTATTATTGTTATTGTTGTTATTGTTGTTATTGTTGTTATTGTTGTTATTATTGTTATTATTGTTATTGTTATTGTTATTATTGTTATTATTGTTATTATTGTTCTTATTACTATTATTGTTATTATTGTTATTATTGTTATTAGTGTTATTAATGCTATTATCGTTATTGTTGTTATTGTTGTTATTGTTGTAATTATTGTTATTAATATTATTATTGTTATTAATGTTATATTGATATTATTGTTATTGTTGTAAACGATGTTATTGTTGTTATTGATGTAATTATTTTATCGTTGTTATTGTTTTTATTATTGTTATTGTTGTTATTGTTGTTATTATTTTAATTATTGTTATTAATATTATTATTGTTATTAATGTTATATTGTTATTATTGTTATTGTTGTAAACGTTGTTATTGTTGTTATTGATGTAATTATTTTTATCGTTGTTATTGTTATCGTTGTTATTATTGTTATTATTGTTATTATTGTTATTGTTATTGTCATTATTGTTATTATTATTGTTATTATTGTTATTATTGTTATTATTGTTATTGTTGTTATTGTTGTTATTATTTGTTATTAATGTTATTATTGTTATTATTGTTATTATTGTTATTATTGTTATTATTGTTATTGTTATTGTTATTATTATTATTGTTGTTATTATTGTTATTATTGAAATTATTGTCATTATTGTTATTATCGTTATTGTTGTTAATGTTGTTATTGTTGTTATTATTTTGTATTTCTTGTTATTGTTGTTATTATTGTTATTGTTGTTATTGTCGTTATTGTTGTTGTTATTGTTATTTTTGTTATTGTTAATATTGTTATTATTGTTATCGTTGTTATTATTGTTTTTATTGTTATTATTGTTATTGTTATTGTTGTTATTATTGTTATTGTTATTGTTATTATTGTTATTATTTTTATTATTGTTATTATTTTTGTTATTGTTATTGTTGTTATTATTCCTATTATTGTGTTATTGTTATTATTGTTATTGTTATTGTTGTTATTATTGTTATTGTTATTGTTATTATTGTTACTATTGTTATTATTGTTATTATTGTTGTTATTGTTATTGTTGTTATTATTCTTATTATTGTGTTATTGTTATTATTGTTATTATTGTTATTGTTGTTATTATTGTTGTTATTATTGTTATTATTGTTTTTATTGTTCTTATTGCTATTATTGTTATTATTGTCATTATTGTTATTAGTGTTATTAATGTTACTATCGTTATTGTTGTTACTGTTGTTATTGTTGTTATTATTTTTATTATAGTTAATGTTGTTATTATTGTTATTGTTGTTATTGTTGTTATTGTTGTTATTGTTGTTATTATTGTTATTATTGTTATTGTTTTTATTATTGTTATTGTTGTTATTGTTGTTATTATTGTTATTATTGTTGTTATTTGTTAATGTGGTTATTATTGTTATTATTATTATTATTGTTATTAATGTTATATTGTTATTATTGTTATTGTTGTTATTGTTGTTATTATTGTTATTATTGTCATTGTATTTATTATTGTTATTGTTGTTATTATTGTTATTGTTGCTATTGTTGTTATTGTTGTTATTGTTATTGTTGTTAGTATTGTTATTGATGTTATTGTTATTATTGTTATTATTGTTATTAGTGTTATTAATGTTATTTTCGTTATTGTTGTTATTGTTGTTATTATTTTTATTAAAGTTATTGTTGTTATTATTGTTATTGTTGTTATTGTTGTTATTATTGTAATTATTGTTATTAATATTATTATTGTTATTAATGTTATATTGATATTATTGTTATTGTTGTAAACGTTGTTATTGTTGTTATTGATGTAATTATTTTTATCGTTGTTATTGTTGTTATTATTGTTATTGTTGTTATTGTTGTTGTTATTGTTGTTATTGTTGATATTATTGTTAATGTTTTTATTATTGTTATTGTTATTGTCATTATTGTTATTATTGTTATTATTGTTATAATTGTTATTATTGTTATTATTGTTATTATTGTTATTATTGTTATTATTGTTATTATTGTTATTATTGTTATTGTTTTGTTGTTATTATTGTTATTGTTATTGTTATTATTGTTATTATTGTTATTATTGTTATTATTGTTGTTATTATTTGTTATTAATGTTATTAAAGTTATTATTGTTATTATTGTTATTGTTTTTATTATTGTTATTGTTATTGTCATTATTGTTATTATTATTATTGTTGTTATTATTGTTATTATTGTTATTATTGTTATTATTGTTATTATTGTCATTATTGTTATTGTTATTTTTGTTATTATTGTTGTTGTTATTGTTATTATTGTTATTACTGTTATTATTGTTATTATTGTTGTTATTGTTATTGTTGTTATTATTCTTACTATTGTTGTTATTGTTATTATTGTTATTATTGTTATTATTTTTGTTATAGTTATTGTTGTTATTATTGTTATTGTTGTTATTGTTGTTATTATTGTTATTATTGTTATTATTGTTATTATTATTATTATTATAATTATTAATGTTATATTGTTATTATTGTTATTGTTGTTATTGTTGTTATTGTTGTTATTGTTGTTATTATTGTTATTATTGTTATTGTTATTGTTATTATTGTTATTATTGTTATTATTGTTCTTATTACTATTATTGTTATTATTGTTATTATTGTTATTAGTGTTATTAATGCTATTATCGTTATTGTTGTAATTGTTGTTATTGTTTTATTATTTTTATTATAGTTATTGTTGTTATCTTTGTTATTATTGTTCTTGTTGTTATTATTGTTATTGTTGTTATTGTTGTTATTGTTATTGTTGTTATTATTGTTATTGTTGTTATTTTTATTATTGGTATTATTGTTATTATTGTATTATTGTTATTGTTATTGTTATAATTGTTATTATTGTTATTATTATTATTATTGTTCTTATTGCTATTATTGTTATTGTTGTTATTGTTTGTATTATTGTTATTGTTGTTATTGTTGTTATTATTTGTTATTAATGTTATTATTGTTATTATTGTTATTATTGTTATTATTGTTATTATTGTTATTGTTATTTTTGTTATTATTGTTGTTGTTATTGTTATTATTGTTATTATTGTTATTATTGTTATTATTGTTGTTATTGTTGTTATTATTTGTTATTAATGTTATTATTGTTATTATTGTTATTATTGTTATTATTGTTATTATTGTTATTGTTATTGTCATTATTATTATTGTTGTTATTATTGTTATTATTGAAATTATTGTCATTATTGTTATTATTGTTATTATTGTTATTATTGTTATTATTGTTATTATTGTTATTGTTGTTATTGTTATTATTGTTATTGTTGTTATTGTTGTTATTGTTGTTATTGTTGTTATTATTGTTATTATTGTTATTGTTATTGTTATTATTGTTATTATTGTTATTATTGTTCTTATTACTATTATTGTTATTAATTGTTATTATTGTTATTAGTGTTATTAATGCTATTATCGTTATTGTTGTTATTGTTGTTATTGTTTTATTATTTTTATTATAGTTATTGTTGTTATCTTTGTTATTATTGTTCTTGTTGTTTTCATTGTTATTGTTGTTATTGTTGTCATTGTTGTTATTGTTGTTATTGTTATTGTTGTTATTATTGTTATTGTTGTTATTTTTATTATTGGAATTATTGTTATTATTGTATTATTGTTATTGTTATTGTTATAATTGTTATTATTGTTATTATTATTATTATTGTTCTTATTGCTATTATTGTTATTGTTGTTATTGTTTGTATTATTGTTATTGTTGTTATTGTTGTTATTATTTGTTATTAATGTTATTATTGTTATTATTGTTATTATTGTTATTGTTTTTATTATTGTTATTGTTATTGTCATTATTGTTATTATTATTATTGTTGTTATTATTGTTATTATTGTTATTATTGTTATTATTGTTATTATTGTTATTGTTATTTTTGTTATTATTGTTGTTGTTATTGTTATTATTGTTATTATTGTTATTATTGTTATTATTGTTGTTATTGTTATTGTTGTTATTATTCTTATTATTGTTGTTATTGTTATTATTGTTATTGTTATTGTTATTATTGTTATTATTGTTCTTATTACTATTATTGTTATTATTGTTATTATTGTTATTAGTGTTATTAATGCTATTATCGTTATTGTTGTTATTGTTGTTATTGTTGTTATTATTTTTAATATAGTTATTGTTGTTATTATTGTTATTGTTGTTATTGTTGTTATTATTGTTATTGTTGTTATTATTGTTATTATTGTTATTATTATTATTATTGTTATTAATGTTATATTGTTATTATTGTTATTGTTGTTATTGTTGTTATTATTGTTATTATTGTCATTGTATTTATTATTGTTATTTTTGCTATTATTGTTATTATTGTTATTATCGTTATTGTTGTTAATGTTGTTATTGTTGTTATTATTTTGTATTTCTTGTTATTGTTGTTATTATTGTTATTGTTGTTATTGTCGTTATTGTTGTTGTTATTGTTATTTTTGTTATTGTTAATATTGTTATTATTGTTATCGTTGTTATTATTGTTTTTATTGTTATTATTGTTATTGTTATTGTTGTTATTATTGTTATTGTTATTGTTATTATTGTTATTATTTTTATTATTGTTATTATTTTTGTTATTGTTATTGTTGTTATTATTCCTATTATTGTGTTATTGTTATTATTGTTATTGTTATTGTTGTTATTATTGTTATTGTTATTGTTATTATTGTTACTATTGTTATTATTGTTATTATTGTTGTTATTATTCTTATTATTGTGTTATTGTTATTATTGTTATTATTGTTATTGTTGTTATTATTGTTGTTATTATTGTTATTGTTGTTATTGTTATTATTGTTATTATTGTTATTATTGTTATTATTGTTATTGTTATTGTTATTATTGTTATTATTGTTATTATTGTTTTTATTGTTCTTATTGCTATTATTGTTATTATTGTCATTATTGTTATTAGTGTTATTAATGTTATTATCGTTATTGTTGTTACTGTTGTTATTGTTGTTATTATTTTTATTATAGTTATTGTTGTTATTATTGTTATTGTTGTTATTGTTGTTATTGTTGTTATTGTTGTTATTATTGTTATTATTGTTATTGTTTTTATTATTGTTATTGTTGTTATTGTTGTTGTTATTGTTGTTATTGTTGTTATCTTTGTTATTATTGTTATTGTTGTTATTGTTGTTATTATTGTTCTTATTGTTATTGTTGTTATTATTGTTATTGTTGCTATTGTTGTTATTGTTGTTATTGTTATTGTTGTTAGTATTGTTATTGTTGTTATTGTTATTATTGTTATTATTGTTATTAGTGTTATTAATGTTATTTTCGTTATTTTTGTTATTGTTGTTATTATTTTTATTAAAGTTATTGTTGTTATTATTGTTATTGTTGTTATTGTTGTTATTATTGTAATTATTGTTATTAATATTATTATTGTTATTAATGTTATATTGATATTATTGTTATTGTTGTAAACGTTGTTATTGTTGTTATTGATGTAATTATTTTTATCGTTGTTATTGTTGTTATTATTGTTATTGTTGTTATTGTTGTTGTTATTGTTGTTATTGTTGTTATTATTGTTAAAGTTTTTATTATTGTTATTGTTATTGTCATTATTGTTATTATTATTAATATTGTTATTATTGTTATTATTGTTATTATTGTTATTGTTGTTATTTTTGTTATTGTTGTTATTGTTTGTATTATTGTTATTGTTGTTGTTATTGTTAATGTGGTTATTATTGTTATTGTTGTTATTGTTGTTATTGTTGTTATTATTTTTATTAAAGTTATTGTTGTTATTATTGTTATTGTTATTATTTTTATTATAGTTATTGTTGTTATTATTGTTATTGTTGTTATTGTTGTTATTATTGTTATTATTGTTATTATTATTATTATTGTTATTAATGTTATATTGTTATTATTGTTATTGTTGTTATTGTTGTTATTGTTGTTATTGTTTTTATTGTTGTTATTGTTGTTATTATTGTTATTATTGTTATTGTTTTTATTATTGTTATTGTTGTTATTATTATTATTATTGTTATTAATGTTATATTGTTATTATTGTTATTGTTGTTATTGTTGTTATTATTGTTGTTATTTTTGTTATTGTTGTTATTGTTATTATTGTTATTATTGTTATTATTGTTTTTATTGTTATTGTTATTGTTATTATTGTTATTATTGTTATTATTGTTATTATTGTTCTTATTACTATTATTGTTATAATGTTATTATTGTTATTAGTGTTATTAATGTTATTATCGTTATTGTTGTTATTATTGTTATTGTTGTTATTGTTGTTATTATTGTTCTTATTGTTATTATTATTATTATTTTTATTAATGTTATATTGTTATTATTGTTATTGTTGTTATTGTTGTTATTGTTGTTATTGTTGTTATTATTGTTATTATTGTTATTGTTTTTTTATTGTTATTGTTGTTATTGTTGTTATTAATGTTATTATTGTTACTATTATTATTATTGTAATTAATGTTATATTGTTATTATTATTATTATTGTTATTAATGTTATATTGTTATTATTGTTATTGTTGTTATTGTTGTTATTATTGTTATTATTGTTTTTGTTTTTATTATTGTTATTGTTGTTATTATTGTTATTATTGTTATTATCGTTATTGTTGTTAATGTTGTTATTGTTGTTATTATTTTGTATTTCTTGTTATTGTTGTTATTATTGTTATTGTTGTTATTGTTGTTATTGTTGTTATTATTTTGTATTTCTTGTTATTGTTGTTATTGTTGTTATTGTTGTTGTTATTGTTATTGTTGTTATTGTTGTTATTATTGTTATTATTGTTATTATTGTTATTGTTATTATCATTATTGTTATTATTATTATTATTGCTATTATTGTGATTGTTGTTATTTTTGTTATTGTTGTTATTGTTTGTATTATTGTTATTGTTGTTATTGTTGTTATTATTTGTTATTAATGTTATTATTTGTTATTAATGTTATTATTGTTATTATTGTTATTGTTATTGTTATTATTATTATTGTTGTTATTATTGTTATTATTGTTATTATTGTTATTACTGTTATTATTGTTATTGTTATTGTTGTTATTATTGTTATTGTTATTGTTATTGTTATTATTGTTATTCTTGTTATTATTGTTCTTATTGCTATTATTGTTATTATGTTATTATTGTTATTAGTGTTATTAATGTTATTATCGTTATTGTTGTTATTGTTGTTATTGTTGTTATTATTTTTATTATAGTTATTGTTGTTATTATTGTTATTGTTGTTATTGTTGTTATTATTGTTATTATTGTTATTATTATTATTATTATTATTAATGTTATGTTGTTATTATTGTTATTGTTGTTATTGTTGTTATTGTTGTTATTGTTGTTATTATTGTTATTATTGTTATTTTTTTTTATTGTTATTGTTGTTATTGTTGTTATTAATGTTAATATTGTTACTATTATTATTATTGTAATTAATGTTATATTGTTATTATTATTATTATTGTTATTAATGTTATATTGTTATTATTGTTATTGTTGTTATTGTTGTTATTACTGTTATTATTGTTATTGTTTTTATTATTTTTATTGTTGTTATTATTGTTATTATTGTTATTATTGTTATTGTTGTTAATGTTGTTATTGTCGTTATTATTTTGTATTTCTTGTTATTGTTGTTATTATTGTTATTGTTGTTATTGTTGTTATAGTTGTTGTTATTGTTATTTTTGTTATTGTTATTATTGTTATTATTGTTTTCGTTGTTATTATTGTTATTATTGTTATTATTGTTATTGTTATTGTCATTATTTTTATTATTATTGTTATTATTGTTATTATTGTTATTGTTGTTATTTTTGTTATTGTTGTTATTGTTGTTATTATTGTTATCGTTGTTATTATTGTTATTATTGTTATTATTGTTATTGTTATTGTCATTATTGTTATTATTATTGTTATTATTGTTATTATTGTTATTATTGTTATTGTATTTATTGTTGTTATTATTTGTTATTAATGTTATTATTGTTATTATTGTTATTATTGTTATTGTTATTGTTATTATTATTATTGTTGTTATTATTGTTATTATTGTTATTATTGTTATTATTGTTATTATTGTTATTATTGTTATTATTGTTATTATTGTTATTGTTATTGTTATTATTGTTATTATTGTTATTATTGTTATTATTGTTGTTATTGTTATTGTTGTTATTATTCTTATTATTGTGTTATTGTTATTATTGTTATTATTGTTATTGTTGTTATTATTGTTGTTATTATTTTTATTGTTGTTATTGTTATTATTGTTATTATTGTTATTATTGTTATTATTGTTATTGTTATTGTTATTATTGTTGTTATTGTTATTGTTGTTAGTATTGGTGTTGTTGTTATTGTTATTATTGTTATTATTGTTATTAGTGTTATTAATGTTATTATCGTTATTGTTGTTATTGTTGTTATTGTTGTTATTATTTTTATTAAAGTTATTGTTGTTATTATTATTATTGTTGTTATTATTGTTATTATTGTTATTATTGTTATTATTGTTATTATTGTTATTATTGTTATTATTGTTATTATTGTTATTATTGTTATTGTTTTGTTGTTATTATTGTTATTGTTATTGTTATTATTGTTATTATTGTTGTTATTGTTATTGTTGTTATTATTCTTATTATTGTGTTATTGTTATTATTGTTATTATTGTTATTGTTGTTATTATTTTTGTTATTATTTTTATTGTTGTTATTGTTATTATTGTTATTATTGTTATTATTGTTATTATTGTTATTGTTATTTTTATTATTGTTATTATTGTTATTATTGTTATTATTGTTCTTATTGTTATTGTTGTTATTATTGTTATTGTTGCTATTGTTGTTATTGTTGTTATTGTTATTGTTGTTAGTATTGGTATTGTTGTTATTGTTATTATTGTTATTATTGTTATTAGTGTTATTAATGTTATTATCGTTATTGTTGTTATTGTTGTTATTGTTGTTATTATTTTTATTAAAGTTATTGTTGTTATTATTGTTATTGTTGTTATTGTTGTTATTATTGTTATTATTGTTATTATTATTATTATTGTTATTAATGTTATATTGTTATTATTGTTATTGTTGTTATTGTTGTTATTGTTGTAATTATTGTTATCGTTGTTATTGTTAATGTTGTTATTATTGTTATTGTTGTTATTGTTGTTGTTATTGTTGTTATTGTTGTCATTGTTGTTATTATTGTTATTATTGTTATTATTATTATTATTGTTATTAATGTTATATTGTTATTATTGTTATTGTTGTTATTGTTGTTATTGTTGTAATTATTGTTATCGTTGTTATTGTTATTATTGTAATTATTGTTATTGTTGTTATATTTGTTATTGTTGTTATTGTTTGTATTATTGTTATTGTTGTTGTTATTGTTAATGTGGTTATTATTGTTATTGTTGTTATCTTTGTTATTATTGTTCTTGTTGTTATTATTATTATTGTTGTTATTGATGTTATTGTTGTTATTGTTGTTATTGTTATTGTTGTTATTATTGTTATTGTTGTTATTTTTATTATTGGTATTATTGTTATTATTGTATTATTGTTATTGTTACTGTTATAATTGTTATTATTGTTATTATTATTATTATTGTTCTTATTGCTATTATTGTTATTGTTGTTATTGTTTGTATTATTGTTATTGTTGTTATTGTTGTTATTATTTGTTATTAATGTTATTAAAGTTATTATTGTTATTATTGTTATTGTTTTTATTATTGTTATTGTTATTGTCATTATTGTTATTATTATTATTGTTGTTATTATTGTTATTATTGTTATTATTGTTATTATTGTTATTATTGTTATTATTGTTATTGTTATTTTTGTTATTATTGTTGTTGTTATTGTTTTTATTGTTATTACTGTTATTATTGTTATTATTGTTGTTATTGTTATTGTTGTTATTATTCTTACTATTGTTGTTATTGTTATTATTGTTATTATTGTTATTATTTTTGTTATAGTTATTGTTGTTATTATTGTTATTGTTGTTATTGTTGTTATTATTGTTATTATTGTTATTGTTTTTTTATTGTTGTTGTTGTTATTGTTGTTATTAATGTTATTATTGTTATTATTATTATTATTGTAATTAATGTTATATTGTTATTATTATTATTATTGTTAATAATGTTATATTGTTATTATTGTTATTGTTGTTATTGTTGTTATTATTGTTATTGTTGTTATTATTGATGTTATTATCGTTATTGTTGTTATTGTTATTATTGTTATTATTGTTATTATTGTTATTGTTATTGTTATTATTGTTATTATTGTTATTATTGTTATTATAGTTCTTATTGATATTATTGTTATTATTGTTATTATTGTTATTAGTGTTATTAATGTTATTATCGTTATTGTTGTTACTGTTGTTATTGTTGTTATTATTGTTATTATTGTTATTATTATTATTATTATTATTAACGTTATATTGTTATTATTGTTATTGTTGTTATTGTTGTTTTTGTTGTTATTATTGTTATTATTGTTATTGTTTTTATTATTGTTATTGTTATTTTTGTTATTATTGTTATTGTTGTTATTGTTGTTGTTATTGGTAATGTGGTTATTATTGTTATTATTGTTATTGTTGTTATTATTGTTATTATTGTTATTATTGTTATTAATGTTATATTGTTATTATTGTTATTGTTGTTATTGTTGTTATTATTGTTATTATTGTTATTGTTTTTATTATTGTTATTGTTGTTATTATTGTTATTATTGTTATTATTGTTATTATCGTTATTGTTGTAAATGTTGTTATTGTTGTTATTATTTTGTATTTCTTGTTATTGTTGTTATTATTGTTACTGTTGTTATTGTTGTTATTGTTGTTGTTATTGTTATTTTTGTTATTGTTATTATTGTTATTATTGTTATCGTTGTTATTATTGTTATTATTGTTATTATTGTTATTGTTATTGTCATTATTGTTATTATTATTGTTATTATTGTTATTATTGTTATTATTGTTATTGTTGTTATTGTTGTTATTATTTGTTATTAATGTTATTATTGTTATTATTGTTATTATTGTTATTATTGTTATTATTGTTATTGTTATTGTTATTATTATTATTGTTGTTATTATTGTTATTATTGTTATTATTGTTATTATTGTTATTGTTTTGTTGTTATTATTGTTATTGTTATTGTTATTATTGTTATTATTGTTATTATTTTTATTATTGTTATTATTGTTGTTATTGTTATTGTTGTTATTATTCTTATTATTGTGTTATTGTTATTATTGTTATTATTGTTATTGTTGTTATTATTGTTGTAATTATTGTTATTGTTGTTATTGTTATTATTGTTATTATTGTTATTATTGTTATTATTGTTATTGTTATTGTTATTATTGTTATTATTGTTATTATTGTTATTATTGTTCTTATTGTTATTGTTGTTATTATTGTTATTGTTGCTATTGTTGTTATTGTTGTTATTGTTATTGTTGTTAGTATTGGTATTGTTGTTATTGTTATTATTGTTATTATTGTTATTAGTGTTATTAATGTTATTATCGTTATTGTTGTTATTGTTGTTATTGTTGTTATTGTTGTTATTATTTTTATTAAAGTTAGTGTTGTTATTATTGTTATTGTTGTTATTGTTGTTATTATTGTTATTATTGTTATTATTATTATTATTGTTATTAATGTTATATTGTTATTATTGTTATTGTTGTTATTGTTGTTATTATTGTTATTATTGTTATTATTATTATTATTGTTATTAATGTTATATTGTTATTATTGTTATTGTTGTTATTGTTGTTATTGTTGTAATTATTGTTAATGTTGTTATTATTGTTATTGTTGTTATTGTTGTTGTTATTGTTGTTATTGTTGTCATTGTTGCTATTATTGTTATTATTGTTATTATTATTATTATTGTTATTAATGTTATATTGTTATTATTGTTATTGTTGTTATTGTTGTTATTGTTGTAATTATTGTTATCGTTGTTATTGTTATTATTGTTATTATTGTTATTGTTGTTATTGTTGTTGTTTTTGTTGTTATTGTTGTTATCTTTGTTATTATTGTTCTTGTTGTTATTATTATTATTGTTGTTATTGTTGTTATTGTTGTTATTGTTGTTATTGTTATTGTTGTTATTATTGTTCTTGTTGTTATTATTATTATTGTTGTTATTGTTGTTATTGTTGTTATTGTTATTGTTGTTATTATTGTTATTGTTGTTATTTTTATTATTGGTATTATTGTTATTATTGTATTATTGTTATTGTTACTGTTATAATTGTTATTATTGTTATTATTATTATTATTGTTCTTATTGCTATTATTGTTATTGTTGTTATTGTTTGTATTATTGTTATTGTTGTTATTGTTGTTATTATTTGTTATTAATGTTATTATTGTTATTATTGTTATTATTGTTATTGTTTTTATTATTGTTATTGTTATTGTCATTATTGTTATTATTATTATTGTTGTTATTATTGTTATTATTGTTATTATTGTTATTATTGTTATTATTGTTATTATTGTTATTGTTGTTATTGTTGTTATTATTGTTATTATTGTTATTATTATTATTATTATAATTATTAATGTTATATTGTTATTATTGTTATTGTTGTTATTGTTGTTATTGTTGTTATTGTTGTTATTATTGTTATTATTGTTATTGTTATTGTTATTATTGTTATTATTGTTATTATTGTTCTTATTACTATTATTGTTATTATTGTTATTATTGTTATTAGTGTTATTAATGCTATTATCGTTATTGTTGTTATTGTTGTTATTGTTGTTATTATTTTTATTATAGTTATTGTTGTTATTATTGTTATTGTTGTTATTGTTGTTATTATTGTTATTGTTGTTATTATTGTTATTATTGTTATTATTATTATTATTGTTATTAATGTTATATTGTTATTATTGTTATTGTTGTTATTGTTGTTATTATTGTTATTATTGTCATTGTTTTTATTATTGTTATTGTTGTTATTATTGTTAATGTTGTTATTGTCGTTATTGTTGTTGTTATTGTTATTTTTGTTATTGTTATTATTGTTATTATTGTTATCGTTGTTATTATTGTTTTTATTGTTATTATTGTTATTGTTATTGTTGTTATTATTGCTATTGTTATTGTTATTATTGTTATTATTTTTATTATTGTTATTATTTTTGTTATTGTTATTGTTGTTATTATTCTTATTATTGTGTTATTGTTATTATTGTTATTGTTATTGTTGTTATTATTGTTATTGTTATTGTTATTATTGTTACTATTGTTATTATTGTTATTATTGTTGTTATTGTTATTGTTGTTATTATTCTTATTATTGTGTTATTGTTATTATTGTTATTATTGTTATTGTTGTTATTATTGTTGTTATTATTGTTATTGTTGTTATTGTTATTATTGTTATTATTGTTATTATTGTTATTATTGTTATTGTTATTGTTATTATTGTTATTATTGTTATTATTGTTTTTATTGTTCTTATTGCTATTATTGTTATTATTGTCATTATTGTTATTAGTGTTATTAATGTTATTATCGTTATTGTTGTTACTGTTGTTATTGTTGTTATTATTTTTATTATAGTTATTGTTGTTATTATTGTTATTGTTGTTATTGTTGGTATTATTGTTATTATTGTTATTATTATTATTATTATTATTAACGTTATATTGTTATTATTGTTATTGTTGTTATTGTTGTTATTGTTGTTATTGTTGTTATTATTGTTATTATTGTTATTGTTTTTATTATTGTTATTGTTGTTATTGTTGTTATTATTGTTATTATTGTTGTTATTTGTTAATGTGGTTATTATTGTTATTGTTGTTATTGTTGTTATTGTTGTTGTTATTGTTGTTATTGTTGTTATCTTTGTTATTATTGTTATTGTTGTTATTGTTGTTATTATTGTTCTTATTGTTATTGTTGTTATTATTGTTATTGTTGCTATTGTTGTTATTGTTGTTATTGTTATTGTTGTTAGTATTGTTATTGTTGTTATTGTTATTATTGTTATTATTGTTATTAGTGTTATTAATGTTAATTTCGTTATTTTTGTTATTGTTGTTATTATTTTTATTAAAGTTATTGTTGTTATTATTGTTATTGTTGTTATTGTTGTTATTATTGTAATTATTGTTATTAATATTATTATTGTTATTAATGTTATATTGATATTATTGTTATTGTTGTAAACGTTGTTATTGTTGTTATTGATGTAATTATTTTTA
>NC_060959.1:1295000-1340000 GCF_910589235.1 Vespa crabro | reverse complement strand
TATTGTTGTTATTGTTGTTATTGTTGTTATTATTTTTATTATAGTTATTGTTGTTATTATTGTTATTGTTGTTATTGTTGTTATTATTGTTATTATTGTTATTATTATTATTATTATTATTAATGTTATGTTGTTATTATTGTTATTGTTGTTATTGTTGTTATTGTTGTTATTGTTGTTATTATTGTTATTATTGTTATTATTGTAATTACTGTTATTATTGTTATTGTTATTGTTGTTATTATTGTTATTGTTATTGTTATTGTTATTATTGTTATTATTGTTATTATTGTTCTTATTGCTATTATTGTTATTATGTTATTATTGTTATTAGTGTTATTAATGTTATTATCGTTATTGTTGTTATTGTTGTTATTGTTGTTATTATTTTTATTATAGTTATTGTTGTTATTATTGTTATTGTTGTTATTGTTGTTATTATTGTTATTATTGTTATTATTATTATTATTATTATTAATGTTATGTTGTTATTATTGTTATTGTTGTTATTGTTGTTATTGTTGTTATTGTTGTTATTATTGTTATTATTGTTATTTTTTTTTATTGTTATTGTTGTTATTGTTGTTATTAATGTTATTATTGTTACTATTATTATTATTGTAATTAATGTTATATTGTTATTATTATTATTATTGTTATTAATGTTATATTGTTATTATTGTTATTGTTGTTATTGTTGTTATTACTGTTATTATTGTTATTGTTTTTATTATTTTTATTGTTGTTATTATTGTTATTATTGTTATTATTGTTATTGTTGTTAATGTTGTTATTGTCGTTATTATTTTGTATTTCTTGTTATTGTTGTTATTATTGTTATTGTTGTTATTGTTGTTATAGTTGTTGTTATTGTTATTTTTGTTATTGTTATTATTGTTATTATTGTTTTCGTTGTTATTATTGTTATTATTGTTATTATTGTTATTGTTATTGTCATTATTTTTATTATTATTGTTATTATTGTTATTATTGTTATTGTTGTTATTTTTGTTATTGTTGTTATTGTTGTTATTATTGTTATCGTTGTTATTATTGTTATTATTGTTATTATTGTTATTGTTATTGTCATTATTGTTATTATTATTGTTATTATTGTTATTATTGTTATTATTGTTATTGTTGTTATTGTTGTTATTATTTGTTATTAATGTTATTATTGTTATTATTGTTATTATTGTTATTATTGTTATTATTGTTATTGTTACTGTTATTATTATTATTGTTGTTATTATTGTTATTATTGTTATTATTGTTATTATTGTTATTATTGTTATTATTGTTATTATTGTTATTGTTATTGTTATTATTGTTATTATTGTTATTATTGTTATTATTGTTGTTATTGTTATTGTTGTTATTATTCTTATTATTGTGTTATTGTTATTATTGTTATTATTGTATTTGTTGTTATTATTGTTGTTATTATTTTTATTGTTGTTATTGTTATTATTGTTATTATTGTTATTATTGTTATTATTGTTATTGTTATTGTTATTATTGTTATTATTGTTATTATTGTTATTATTGTTCTTATTGTTATTGTTGTTATTATTGTTATTGTTGCTATTGTTGTTATTGTTGTTATTGTTATTGTTGTTAGTATTGGTGTTGTTGTTATTGTTATTATTGTTATTATTGTTATTAGTGTTATTATTGTTATTATTGTTATTATTGTTATTGTTTTGTTGTTATTATTGTTATTGTTATTGTTATTATTGTTATTATTGTTATTATTGTTATTATTGTTGTTATTGTTATTGTTGTTATTATTCTTATTATTGTGTTATTGTTATTATTGTTATTATTGTTATTGTTGTTATCATTGTTGTTATTATTTTTATTGTTGTTATTGTTATTATTGTTATTATTGTTATTATTGTTATTATTGTTATTGTTATTGTTATTATTGTTATTATTGTTATTATTGTTATTATTGTTCTTATTGTTATTGTTGTTATTATTGTTATTGTTGCTATTGTTGTTATTGTTGTTATTGTTATTGTTGTTAGTATTGGTATTGTTGTTATTGTTATTATTGTTATTATTGTTATTAGTGTTATTAATGTTATTATCGTTATTGTTGTTATTGTTGTTATTGTTGTTATTATTTTTATTAAAGTTATTGTTGTTATTATTGTTATTGTTGTTATTGTTGTTATTATTGTTATTATTGTTATTATTATTATTATTGTTATTAATGTTATATTGTTATTATTGTTATTGTTGTTATTGTTGTTATTGTTGTAATTATTGTTATTATTGTTATTATTGTTATTGTTATTGTTATTATTGTTATTATTGTTATTATTGTTCTTATTACTATTATTGTTATTATTGTTATTATTGTTATTAGTGTTATTAATGCTATTATCGTTATTGTTGTTATTGTTGTTATTGTTTTATTATTTTTATTATAGTTATTGTTGTTATCTTTGTTATTATTGTTCTTGTTGTTATTATTGTTATTGTTGTTATTGTTGTCATTGTTGTTATTGTTGTTATTGTTATTGTTGTTATTATTGTTATTGTTGTTATTTTTATTATTGGAATTATTGTTATTATTGTATTATTGTTATTGTTATTGTTATAATTGTTATTATTGTTATTATTATTATTATTGTTCTTATTGCTATTATTGTTATTGTTGTTATTGTTTGTATTATTGTTATTGTTGTTATTGTTGTTATTATTTGTTATTAATGTTATTATTGTTATTATTGTTATTATTGTTATTGTTTTTATTATTGTTATTGTTATTGTCATTATTGTTATTATTATTATTGTTGTTATTATTGTTATTATTGTTATTATTGTTATTATTGTTATTATTGTTATTGTTATTTTTGTTATTATTGTTATTATTATTATTATTGTTATTAATGTTATATTGTTATTATTGTTATTGTTGTTATTGTTGTTATTATTGTTATTATTGTCATTGTATTTATTATTGTTATTTTTGCTATTATTGTTATTATTGTTATTATCGTTATTGTTGTTAATGTTGTTATTCTTGTTATAATTTTGTATTTCTTGTTATTGTTGTTATTATTGTTATTGTTGTTATTGTCGTTATTGTTGTTGTTATTGTTATTTTTGTTATTGTTAATATTGTTATTATTGTTATCGTTGTTATTATTGTTTTTATTGTTATTATTGTTATTGTTATTGTTGTTATTATTGTTATTGTTATTGTTATTATTGTTATTATTTTTATTATTGTTATTATTTTTGTTATTGTTATTGTTGTTATTATTCCTATTATTGTGTTATTGTTATTATTGTTATTGTTATTGTTGTTATTATTGTTATTGTTATTGTTATTATTGTTACTATTGTTATTATTGTTATTATTGTTGTTATTGTTATTGTTGTTATTATTCTTATTATTGTGTTATTGTTATTATTGTTATTATTGTTATTATTGTTATTATTGTTATTATTGTTATTATTGTTATTATTGTTATTATTGTTATTGTTATTTTTGTTATTATTGTTGTTGTTATTGTTATTATTGTTATTATTGTTATTATTGTTATTATTGTTGTTATTGTTATTGTTGTTATTATTCTTATTATTGTTGTTATTGTTATTATTGTTATTATTGTTATTGTTGTTATTGTTGTTATTATTGTTATTATTGTTATTATTATTATTATTATAATTATTAATGTTATTTTGTTATTATTGTTATTGTTGTTATTGTTGTTATTGTTGTTATTGTTGTTATTATTGTTATTATTGTTATTGTTATTGTTATTATTGTTATTATTGTTATTATTGTTCTTATTACTATTATTGTTATTATTGTTATTATTGTTATTAGTGTTATTAATGCTATTATCGTTATTGTTGTTATTGTTGTTATTGTTGTAATTATTGTTATTAATATTATTATTGTTATTAATGTTATATTGATATTATTGTTATTGTTGTAAACGATGTTATTGTTGTTATTGATGTAATTATTTTTATCGTTGTTATTGTTGTTATTATTGTTATTGTTGTTATTGTTGTTATTATTGTAATTATTGTTATTAATATTATTATTGTTATTAATGTTATATTGTTATTATTGTTATTGTTGTAAACGTTGTTATTGTTGTTATTGATGTAATTATTTTTATCGTTGTTATTGTTATCGTTGTTATTATTGTTATTATTGTTATTATTGTTATTGTTATTGTCATTATTGTTATTATTATTGTTATTATTGTTATTATTGTTATTATTGTTATTGTTGTTATTGTTGTTATTATTTGTTATTAATGTTATTATTGTTATTATTGTTATTATTGTTATTATTGTTATTATTGTTATTGTTATTGTTATTATTATTATTGTTGTTATTATTGTTATTATTGAAATTATTGTCATTATTGTTATTATCGTTATTGTTGTTAATGTTGTTATTGTTGTTATTATTTTGTATTTCTTGTTATTGTTGTTATTATTGTTATTGTTGTTATTGTCGTTATTGTTGTTGTTATTGTTATTTTTGTTATTGTTAATATTGTTATTATTGTTATCGTTGTTATTATTGTTTTTATTGTTATTATTGTTATTGTTATTGTTGTTATTATTGTTATTGTTATTGTTATTATTGTTATTATTTTTATTATTGTTATTATTTTTGTTATTGTTATTGTTGTTATTATTCCTATTATTGTGTTATTGTTATTATTGTTATTGTTATTGTTGTTATTATTGTAATTGTTATTGTTATTATTGTTACTATTGTTATTATTGTTATTATTGTTGTTATTGTTATTGTTGTTATTATTCTTATTATTGTGTTATTGTTATTATTGTTATTATTGTTATTGTTGTTATTATTGTTGTTATTATTGTTATTGTTGTTATTGTTATTATTGTTATTATTGTTATTATTGTTATTGTTATTGTTATTATTGTTATTATTGTTATTATTGTTTTTATTGTTCTTATTGCTATTATTGTTATTATTGTCATTATTGTTATTAGTGTTATTAATGTTACTATCGTTATTGTTGTTACTGTTGTTATTGTTGTTATTATTTTTATTATAGTTATTGTTGTTATTATTGTTATTGTTGTTATTGTTGTTATTGTTGTTATTGTTGTTATTATTGTTATTATTGTTATTGTTTTTATTATTGTTATTGTTGTTATTGTTGTTATTATTGTTATTATTGTTGTTATTTGTTAATGTGGTTATTATTGTTATTATTATTATTATTGTTATTAATGTTATATTGTTATTATTGTTATTGTTGTTATTGTTGTTATTATTGTTATTATTGTCATTGTATTTATTATTGTTATTGTTGTTATTATTGTTATTGTTGCTATTGTTGTTATTGTTGTTATTGTTATTGTTGTTAGTATTGTTATTGATGTTATTGTTATTATTGTTATTATTGTTAATAGTGTTATTAATGTTATTTTCGTTATTGTTGTTATTGTTGTTATTATTTTTATTAAAGTTATTGTTGTTATTATTGTTATTGTTGTTATTGTTGTTATTATTGTAATTATTGTTATTAATATTATTATTGTTATTAATGTTATATTGATATTATTGTTATTGTTGTAAACGTTGTTATTGTTGTTATTGATGTAATTATTTTTATCGTTGTTATTGTTGTTATTATTGTTATTGTTGTTATTGTTGTTGTTATTGTTGTTATTGTTGATATTATTGTTAATGTTTTTATTATTGTTATTGTTATTGTCATTATTGTTATTATTGTTATTATTGTTATAATTGTTATTATTGTTATTATTGTTATTATTGTTATTATTGTTATTATTGTTATTATTGTTATTATTGTTATTGTTTTGTTGTTATTATTGTTATTGTTATTGTTATTATTGTTATTATTGTTATTATTGTTATTATTGTTGTTATTATTTGTTATTAATGTTATTAAAGTTATTATTGTTATTATTGTTATTGTTTTTATTATTGTTATTGTTATTGTCATTATTGTTATTATTATTATTGTTGTTATTATTGTTATTATTGTTATTATTGTTATTATTGTTATTATTGTTATTATTGTTATTGTTATTTTTGTTATTATTGTTGTTGTTATTGTTATTATTGTTATTACTGTTATTATTGTTATTATTGTTGTTATTGTTATTGTTGTTATTATTCTTACTATTGTTGTTATTGTTATTATTGTTATTATTGTTATTATTTTTGTTATAGTTATTGTTGTTATTATTGTTATTGTTGTTATTGTTGTTATTATTGTTATTATTGTTATTATTGTTATTATTATTATTATTATAATTATTAATGTTATATTGTTATTATTGTTATTGTTGTTATTGTTGTTATTGTTGTTATTGTTGTTATTGTTGTTATTATTGTTATTATTGTTATTGTTATTGTTATTATTGTTATTATTGTTATTATTGTTCTTATTACTATTATTGTTATTATTGTTATTATTGTTATTAGTGTTATTAATGCTATTATCGTTATTGTTGTAATTGTTGTTATTGTTTTATTATTTTTATTATAGTTATTGTTGTTATCTTTGTTATTATTGTTCTTGTTGTTATTATTGTTATTGTTGTTATTGTTGTTATTGTTATTGTTGTTATTATTGTTATTGTTGTTATTTTTATTATTGGTATTATTGTTATTATTGTATTATTGTTATTGTTATTGTTATAATTGTTATTATTGTTATTATTATTATTATTGTTCTTATTGCTATTATTGTTATTGTTGTTATTGTTTGTATTATTGTTATTGTTGTTATTGTTGTTATTATTTGTTATTAATGTTATTATTGTTATTATTGTTATTATTGTTATTGTTTTTATTATTGTTATTGTTATTGTCATTATTGTTATTATTATTATTGTTGTTATTATTGTTATTATTGTTATTATTGTTATTATTGTTATTATTGTTATTATTGTTATTGTTATTTTTGTTATTATTGTTGTTGTTATTGTTATTATTGTTATTATTGTTATTATTGTTATTATTGTTGTTATTGTTATTGTTGTTATTATTCTTATTATTGTTGTTATTGTTATTATTGTTATTATTGTTATTATTTATGTTATAGTTATTGTTGTTATTATTGTTATTGTTGTTATTGTTGTTATTATTGTTATTATTGTTATTATTATTATTATTATAATTATTAATGTTATTTTGTTATTATTGTTATTGTTGTTATTGTTGTTATTGTTGTTATTGTTGTTATTATTGTTATTATTGTTATTGTTATTGTTATTATTGTTATTATTGTTATTATTGTTCTTATTACTATTATTGTTATTATTGTTATTATTGTTATTAGTGTTATTAATGCTATTATCGTTATTGTTGTTATTGTTGTTATTGTTGTAATTATTGTTATTAATATTATTATTGTTATTAATGTTATATTGATATTATTGTTATTGTTGTAAACGATGTTATTGTTGTTATTGATGTAATTATTTTTATCGTTGTTATTGTTGTTATTATTGTTATTGTTGTTATTGTTGTTATTATTGTAATTATTGTTATTAATATTATTATTGTTATTAATGTTATATTGTTATTATTGTTATTGTTGTAAACGTTGTTATTGTTGTTATTGATGTAATTATTTTTATCGTTGTTATTGTTATCGTTGTTATTATTGTTATTATTGTTATTATTGTTATTGTTATTGTCATTATTGTTATTATTATTGTAATTATTGTTATTATTGTTATTATTGTTATTGTTGTTATTGTTGTTATTATTTGTTATTAATGTTATTATTGTTATTATTGTTATTATTGTTATTGTTATTGTTATTATTATTATTGTTGTTATTATTGTTATTATTGAAATTATTGTCATTATTGTTATTATTGTTATTATTGTTATTATTGTTATTATTGTTATTATTGTTATTGTTGTTATTGTTATTATTGTTATTGTTGTTATTGTTGTTATTGTTGTTATTGTTGTTATTATTGTTATTATTGTTATTGTTATTGTTATTATTGTTATTATTGTTATTATTGTTCTTATTACTATTATTGTTATTATTGTTATTATTGTTATTAGTGTTATTAATGCTATTATCGTTATTGTTGTTATTGTTGTTATTGTTTTATTATTTTTATTATAGTTATTGTTGTTATCTTTGTTATTATTGTTCTTGTTGTTTTTATTGTTATTGTTGTTATTGTTGTCATTATTGTTATTGTTGTTATTGTTATTGTTGTTATTATTGTTATTGTTGTTATTTTTATTATTGGAATTATTGTTATTATTGTATTATTGTTATTGTTATTGTTATAATTGTTATTATTGTTATTATTATTATTATTGTTCTTATTGCTATTATTGTTATTGTTGTTATTGTTTGTATTATTGTTATTGTTGTTATTGTTGTTATTATTTGTTATTAATGTTATTATTGTTATTATTGTTATTATTGTTATTGTTTTTATTATTGTTATTGTTATTGTCATTATTGTTATTATTATTATTGTTGTTATTATTGTTATTATTGTTATTATTGTTATTATTGTTATTATTGTTATTGTTATTTTTGTTATTATTGTTGTTGTTATTGTTATTATTGTTATTATTGTTATTATTGTTATTATTGTTGTTATTGTTATTGTTGTTATTATTCTTATTATTGTTGTTATTGTTATTATTGTTATTGTTATTGTTATTATTGTTATTATTGTTATTATTGTTCTTATTACTATTATTGTTATTATTGTTATTATTGTTATTAGTGTTATTAATGCTATTATCGTTATTGTTGTTATTGTTGTTATTGTTGTTATTATTTTTATTATAGTTATTGTTGTTATTATTGTTATTGTTGTTATTGTTGTTATTATTGTTATTGTTGTTATTATTGTTATTATTGTTATTATTATTATTATTGTTATTAATGTTATATTGTTATTATTGTTATTGTTGTTATTGTTGTTATTATTGTTATTATTGTCATTGTATTTATTATTGTTATTTTTGCTATTATTGTTATTATTGTTATTATCGTTATTGTTGTTAATGTTGTTATTGTTGTTATTATTTTGTATTTCTTGTTATTGTTGTTATTATTGTTATTGTTGTTATTGTCGTTATTGTTGTTGTTATTGTTATTTTTGTTATTGTTAATATTGTTATTATTGTTATCGTTGTTATTATTGTTTTTATTGTTATTATTGTTATTGTTATTGTTGTTATTATTGTTATTGTTATTGTTATTATTGTTATTATTTTTATTATTGTTATTATTTTTGTTATTATTATTGTTGTTATTATTGTTATTATTGTTATTATTGTTATTATTGTTATTATTGTTATTATTGTTATTATTGTTATTGTTATTGTTATTATTGTTATTATTGTTATTATTGTTATTATTGTTGTTATTGTTATTGTTGTTATTATTCTTATTATTGTGTTATTGTTATTATTGTTATTATTGTATTTGTTGTTATTATTGTTGTTATTATTTTTATTGTTGTTATTGTTATTATTGTTATTATTGTTATTATTGTTATTATTGTTATTGTTATTGTTATTATTGTTATTATTGTTATTATTGTTATTATTGTTCTTATTGTTATTGTTGTTATTATTGTTATTGTTGCTATTGTTGTTATTGTTGTTATTGTTATTGTTGTTAGTATTGGTGTTGTTGTTATTGTTATTATTGTTATTATTGTTATTAGTGTTATTATTGTTATTATTGTTATTATTGTTATTGTTTTGTTGTTATTATTGTTATTGTTATTGTTATTATTGTTATTATTGTTATTATTGTTATTATTGTTGTTATTGTTATTGTTGTTATTATTCTTATTATTGTGTTATTGTTATTATTGTTATTATTGTTATTGTTGTTATTATTGTTGTTATTATTTTTATTGTTGTTATTGTTATTATTGTTATTATTGTTATTATTGTTATTATTGTTATTGTTATTGTTATTATTGTTATTATTGTTATTATTGTTATTATTGTTCTTATTGTTATTGTTGTTATTATTGTTATTGTTGCTATTGTTGTTATTGTTGTTATTGTTATTGTTGTTAGTATTGGTATTGTTGTTATTGTTATTATTGTTATTATTGTTATTAGTATTATTAATGTTATTATCGTTATTGTTGTTATTGTTGTTATTGTTGTTATTATTTTTATTAAAGTTATTGTTGTTATTATTGTTATTGTTGTTATTGTTGTTATTATTGTTATTATTGTTATTATTATTATTATTGTTATTAATGTTATATTGTTATTATTGTTATTGTTGTTATTGTTGTTATTGTTGTAATTATTGTTATCGTTGTTATTGTTAATGTTGTTATTATTGTTATTGTTGTTATTGTTGTTGTTATTGTTGTTATTGTTGTCATTGTTGTTATTATTGTTATTATTGTTATTATTATTATTATTGTTATTAATGTTATATTGTTATTATTGTTATTGTTGTTATTGTTGTTATTGTTGTAATTATTGTTATCGTTGTTATTGTTATTATAGTAATTATTGTTATTTTTGTTATATTTGTTATTGTTGTTATTGTTTGTATTATTGTTATTGTTGTTGTTATTGTTAATGTGGTTATTATTGTTATTGTTGTTATTTTTGTTATTGTTGTTGTTTTTGTTGTTATTGTTGTTATCTTTGTTATTATTGTTCTTGTTGTTATTATTATTATTGTTGTTATTGATGTTATTGTTGTTATTGTTGTTATTGTTATTGTTGTTATTATTGTTATTGTTGTTATTTTTATTATTGGTATTATTGTTATTATTGTATTATTGTTATTGTTACTGTTATAATTGTTATTATTGTTATTATTATTATTATTGTTCTTATTGCTATTATTGTTATTGTTGTTATTGTTTGTATTATTGTTATTGTTGTTATTGTTGTTATTATTTGTTATTAATGTTATTATTGTTATTATTGTTATTATTGTTATTGTTTTTATTATTGTTATTGTTATTGTCATTATTGTTATTATTATTATTGTTGTTATTATTGTTATTATTGTTATTATTGTTATTATTGTTATTATTGTTATTATTGTTATTGTTATTTTTGTTATTATTGTTGTTGTTATTGTTATTATTGTTATTATTGTTATTATTGTTATTATTGTTGTTATTGTTATTGTTGTTATTATTCTTATTATTGTTGTTATTGTTATTATTGTTATTATTGTTATTATTTATGTTATAGTTATTGTTGTTATTATTGTTATTGTTGTTATTGTTGTTATTATTGTTATTATTGTTATTATTATTATTATTATAATTATTAATGTTATTTTGTTATTATTGTTATTGTTGTTATTGTTGTTATTGTTGTTATTGTTGTTATTATTGTTATTATTGTTATTGTTATTGTTATTATTGTTATTATTGTTATTATTGTTCTTATTACTATTATTGTTATTATTGTTATTATTGTTATTAGTGTTATTAATGCTATTATCGTTATTGTTGTTATTGTTGTTATTGTTGTTATTATTTTTATTATAGTTATTGTTGTTATTATTGTTATTGTTGTTATTATTGTTATTATTGTTCTTATTGCTATTATTATTATTATTATTGTCATTATTGTTATTAGTGTTATTAATGTTATTATCGTTATTGTTGTTATTGTTGTTATTATTTTTATTAAAGTTATTGTTATTATTGTTATTGTTGTTATTGTTGTTATTATTGTAATTATTGTTATTAATATTATTATTGTTATTAATGTTATATTGATATTATTGTTATTGTTGTAAACGATGTTATTGTTGTTATTGATGTAATTATTTTTATCGTTGTTATTGTTGTTATTATTGTTATTGTTGTTATTGTTGTTATTATTGTAATTATTGTTATTAATATTATTATTGTTATTAATGTTATATTGTTATTATTGTTATTGTTGTAAACGTTGTTATTGTTGTTATTGATGTAATTATTTTTATCGTTGTTATTGTTATCGTTGTTATTATTGTTATTATTGTTATTATTGTTATTGTTATTGTTATTATTGTTATTATTATTGTTATTATTGTTATTATTGTTATTATTGTTATTGTTGTTATTGTTGTTATTATTTGTTATTAATGTTATTATTGTTATTATTGTTATTATTGTTATTATTGTTATTATTGTTATTGTTATTGTTATTATTATTATTGTTGTTATTATTGTTATTATTGTTATTATTGTCATTATTGTTATTATTGTTATTATTGTTATTATTGTTATTATTGTTATTATTGTTATTGTTGTTATTGTTATTATTGTTATTGTTGTTATTGTTGTTATTGTTGTTATTGTTGTTATTATTGTTATTATTGTTATTGTTATTGTTATTATTGTTATTATTGTTATTATTGTTCTTATTACTATTATTGTTATTATTGTTATTATTGTTATTAGTGTTATTAATGCTATTATCGTTATTGTTGTTATTGTTGTTATTGTTTTATTATTTTTATTATAGTTATTGTTGTTATCTTTGTTATTATTGTTCTTGTTGTTATTATTGTTATTGTTGTTATTGTTGTCATTGTTGTTATTGTTGTTATTGTTATTGTTGTTATTATTGTTATTGTTGTTATTTTTATTATTGGAATTATTGTTATTATTGTATTATTGTTATTGTTATTGTTATAATTGTTATTATTGTTATTATTATTATTATTGTTCTTATTGCTATTATTGTTATTGTTGTTATTGTTTGTATTATTGTTATTGTTGTTATTGTTGTTATTATTTGTTATTAATGTTATTATTGTTATTATTGTTATTATTGTTATTGTTTTTATTATTGTTATTGTTATTGTCATTATTGTTATTATTATTATTGTTGTTATTATTGTTATTATTGTTATTATTGTTATTATTGTTATTATTGTTATTGTTATTTTTGTTATTATTGTTATTATTATTATTATTGTTATTAATGTTATATTGTTATTATTGTTATTGTTGTTATTGTTGTTATTATTGTTATTATTGTCATTGTATTTATTATTGTTATTTTTGCTATTATTGTTATTATTGTTATTATCGTTATTGTTGTTAATGTTGTTATTGTTGTTATAATTTTGTATTTCTTGTTATTGTTGTTATTATTGTTATTGTTGTTATTGTCGTTATTGTTGTTGTTATTGTTATTTTTGTTATTGTTAATATTGTTATTATTGTTATCGTTGTTATTATTGTTTTTATTGTTATTATTGTTATTGTTATTGTTGTTATTATTGTTATTGTTATTGTTATTATTGTTATTATTTTTATTATTGTTATTATTTTTGTTATTGTTATTGTTGTTATTATTCCTATTATTGTGTTATTGTTATTATTGTTATTGTTATTGTTGTTATTATTGTTATTGTTATTGTTATTATTGTTACTATTGTTATTATTGTTATTATTGTTGTTATTGTTATTGTTGTTATTATTCTTATTATTGTGTTATTGTTATTATTGTTATTATTGTTATTGTTGTTATTATTGTTGTTATTATTGTATTGTTGTTATTGTTATTATTGTTATTATTGTTATTATTGTTATTATTGTTATTGTTATTGTTATTATTGTTATTATTGTTATTATTGTTTTTATTGTTCTTATTGCTATTATTGTTATTATTGTCATTATTGTTATTAGTGTTATTAATGTTACTATCGTTATTGTTGTTACTGTTGTTATTGTTGTTATTATTTTTATTATAGTTATTGTTGTTATTATTGTTATTGTTGTTATTGTTGTTATTGTTGTTATTGTTGTTATTATTGTTATTATTGTTATTGTTTTTATTATTGTTATTGTTGTTATTGTTGTTATTATTGTTATTATTGTTGTTATTTGTTAATGTGGTTATTATTGTTATTATTATTATTATTGTTATTAATGTTATATTGTTATTATTGTTATTGTTGTTATTGTTGTTATTATTGTTATTATTGTCATTGTATTTATTATTGTTATTGTTGTTATTATTGTTATTGTTGCTATTGTTGTTATTGTTGTTATTGTTATTGTTGTTAGTATTGTTATTGATGTTATTGTTATTATTGTTATTATTGTTATTAGTGTTATTAATGTTATTTTCGTTATTGTTGTTATTGTTGTTATTATTTTTATTAAAGTTATTGTTGTTATTATTGTTATTGTTGTTATTGTTGTTATTATTGTAATTATTGTTATTAATATTATTATTGTTAATAATGTTATATTGATATTATTGTTATTGTTGTAAACGTTGTTATTGTTGTTATTGATGTAATTATTTTTATCGTTGTTATTGTTGTTATTATTGTTATTGTTGTTATTGTTGTTGTTATTGTTGTTATTGTTGATATTATTGTTAATGTTTTTATTATTGTTATTGTTATTGTCATTATTGTTATTATTGTTATTATTGTTATAATTGTTATTATTGTTATTATTGTTATTATTGTTATTATTGTTATTATTGTTATTATTGTTATTATTGTTATTGTTTTGTTGTTATTATTGTTATTGTTATTGTTATTATTGTTATTATTGTTATTATTGTTATTATTGTTGTTATTATTTGTTATTAATGTTATTAAAGTTATTATTGTTATTATTGTTATTGTTTTTATTATTGTTATTGTTATTGTCATTATTGTTATTATTATTATTGTTGTTATTATTGTTATTATTGTTATTATTGTTATTATTGTTATTATTGTTATTATTGTTATTGTTATTTTTGTTATTATTGTTGTTGTTATTGTTATTATTGTTATTACTGTTATTATTGTTATTATTGTTGTTATTGTTATTGTTGTTATTATTCTTACTATTGTTGTTATTGTTATTATTGTTATTATTGTTATTATTTTTGTTATAGTTATTGTTGTTATTATTGTTATTGTTGTTATTGTTGTTATTATTGTTATTATTGTTATTATTGTTATTATTATTATTATTATAATTATTAATGTTATATTGTTATTATTGTTATTGTTGTTATTGTTGTTATTGTTGTTATTATTGTTATTATTGTTATTGTTATTGTTATTATTGTTATTATTGTTATTATTGTTCTTATTACTATTATTGTTATTATTGTTATTATTGTTATTAGTGTTATTAATGCTATTATCGTTATTGTTGTAATTGTTGTTATTGTTTTATTATTTTTATTATAGTTATTGTTGTTATCTTTGTTATTATTGTTCTTGTTGTTATTATTGTTATTGTTGTTATTGTTGTTATTGTTATTGTTGTTATTATTGTTATTGTTGTTATTTTTATTATTGGTATTATTGTTATTATTGTATTATTGTTATTGTTATTGTTATAATTGTTATTATTGTTATTATTATTATTATTGTTCTTATTGCTATTATTGTTATTGTTGTTATTGTTTGTATTATTGTTATTGTTGTTATTGTTGTTATTATTTGTTATTAATGTTATTATTGTTATTATTGTTATTATTGTTATTGTTTTTATTATTGTTATTGTTATTGTCATTATTGTTATTATTATTATTGTTGTTATTATTGTTATTATTGTTATTATTGTTATTATTGTTATTATTGTTATTATTGTTATTGTTATTTTTGTTATTATTGTTGTTGTTATTGTTATTATTGTTATTATTGTTATTATTGTTATTATTGTTGTTATTGTTATTGTTGTTATTATTCTTATTATTGTTGTTATTGTTATTATTGTTATTATTGTTATTATTTATGTTATAGTTATTGTTGTTATTATTGTTATTGTTGTTATTGTTGTTATTATTGTTATTATTGTTATTATTATTATTATTTTAATTATTAATGTTATTTTGTTATTATTGTTATTGTTGTTATTGTTGTTATTGTTGTTATTGTTGTTATTATTGTTATTATTGTTATTGTTATTGTTATTATTGTTATTATTGTTATTATTGTTCTTATTACTATTATTGTTATTATTGTTATTATTGTTATTAGTGTTATTAATGCTATTATCGTTATTGTTGTTATTGTTGTTATTGTTGTAATTATTGTTATTAATATTATTATTGTTATTAATGTTATATTGATATTATTGTTATTGTTGTAAACGATGTTATTGTTGTTATTGATGTAATTATTTTTATCGTTGTTATTGTTGTTATTATTGTTATTGTTGTTATTGTTGTTATTATTGTAATTATTGTTATTAATATTATTATTGTTATTAATGTTATATTGTTATTATTGTTATTGTTGTAAACGTTGTTATTGTTGTTATTGATGTAATTATTTTTATCGTTGTTATTGTTATCGTTGTTATTATTGTTATTATTGTTATTATTGTTATTGTTATTGTTATTATTGTTATTATTATTGTTATTATTGTTATTATTGTTATTATTGTTATTGTTGTTATTGTTGTTATTATTTGTTATTAATGTTATTATTGTTATTATTGTTATTATTGTTATTATTGTTATTATTGTTATTGTTATTGTTATTATTATTATTGTTGTTATTATTGTTATTATTGAAATTATTGTCATTATTGTTATTATCGTTATTGTTGTTAATGTTGTTATTGTTGTTATTATTTTGTATTTCTTGTTATTGTTGTTATTATTGTTATTGTTGTTATTGTCGTTATTGTTGTTGTTATTGTTATTTTTGTTATTGTTAATATTGTTATTATTGTTATCGTTGTTATTATTGTTTTTATTGTTATTATTGTTATTGTTATTGTTGTTATTATTGTTATTGTTATTGTTATTATTGTTATTATTTTTATTATTGTTATTATTTTTGTTATTGTTATTGTTGTTATTATTCCTATTATTGTGTTATTGTTATTATTGTTATTGTTATTGTTGTTATTATTGTTATTGTTATTGTTATTATTGTTACTATTGTTATTATTGTTATTATTGTTGTTATTGTTATTGTTGTTTTTATTCTTATTATTGTGTTATTGTTATTATTGTTATTATTGTTATTGTTGTTATTATTGTTGTTATTATTGTTATTGTTGTTATTGTTATTATTGTTATTATTGTTATTATTGTTATTATTGTTATTGTTATTGTTATTATTGTTATTATTGTTATTATTGTTTTTATTGTTCTTATTGCTATTATTGTTATTATTGTCATTATTGTTATTAGTGTTATTAATGTTACTATCGTTATTGTTGTTATTGTTGTTATTGTTGTTATTATTTTTATTATAGTTATTGTTGTTATTATTGTTATTGTTGTTATTGTTGTTATTGTTGTTATTGTTGTTATTATTGTTATTATTGTTATTGTTTTTATTATTGTTATTGTTGTTATTGTTGTTATTATTGTTATTATTGTTGTTATTTGTTAATGTGGTTATTATTGTTATTATTATTATTATTGTTATTAATGTTATATTGTTATTATTGTTATTGTTGTTATTGTTGTTATTATTGTTATTATTGTCATTGTATTTATTATTGTTATTGTTGTTATTATTGTTATTGTTGCTATTGTTGTTATTGTTGTTATTGTTATTGTTGTTAGTATTGTTATTGATGTTATTGTTATTATTGTTATTATTGTTATTAGTGTTATTAATGTTATTTTCGTTATTGTTGTTATTGTTGTTATTATTTTTATTAAAGTTATTGTTGTTATTATTGTTATTGTTGTTATTGTTGTTATTATTCTAATTATTGTTATTAATATTATTATTGTTATTAATGTTATATTGATATTATTGTTATTGTTGTAAACGTTGTTATTGTTGTTATTGATGTAATTATTTTTATCGTTGTTATTGTTGTTATTATTGTTATTGTTGTTATTGTTGTTGTTATTGTTGTTATTGTTGATATTATTGTTAATGTTTTTATTATTGTTATTGTTATTGTCATTATTGTTATTATTGTTATTATTGTTATAATTGTTATTATTGTTATTATTGTTATTATTGTTATTATTGTTATTATTGTTATTATTGTTATTATTGTTATTGTTTTGTTGTTATTATTGTTATTGTTATTGTTATTATTGTTATTATTGTTATTATTGTTATTATTGTTGTTATTATTTGTTATTAATGTTATTAAAGTTATTATTGTTATTATTGTTATTGTTTTTATTATTGTTATTGTTATTGTCATTATTGTTATTATTATTATTGTTGTTATTATTGTTATTATTGTTATTATTGTTATTATTGTTATTATTGTTATTATTGTTATTGTTATTTTTGTTATTATTGTTGTTGTTATTGTTATTATTGTTATTACTGTTATTATTGTTATTATTGTTGTTATTGTTATTGTTGTTATTATTCTTACTATTGTTGTTATTGTTATTATTGTTATTATTGTTATTATTTTTGTTATAGTTATTGTTGTTATTATTGTTATTGTTGTTATTGTTGTTATTATTGTTATTATTGTTATTATTGTTATTATTATTATTATTATAATTATTAATGTTATATTGTTATTATTGTTATTGTTGTTATTGTTGTTATTGTTGTTATTGTTGTTATTATTGTTATTATTGTTATTGTTATTGTTATTATTGTTATTATTGTTATTATTGTTCTTATTACTATTATTGTTATTATTGTTATTATTGTTATTAATGTTATTAATGCTATTATCGTTATTGTTGTAATTGTTGTTATTGTTTTATTATTTTTATTATAGTTATTGTTGTTATCTTTGTTATTATTGTTCTTGTTGTTATTATTGTTATTGTTGTTATTGTTGTTATTGTTATTGTTGTTATTATTGTTATTGTTGTTATTTTTATTATTGGTATTATTGTTATTATTGTATTATTGTTATTGTTATTGTTATAATTGTTATTATTGTTATTATTATTATTATTGTTCTTATTGCTATTATTGTTATTGTTGTTATTGTTTGTATTATTGTTATTGTTGTTATTGTTGTTATTATTTGTTATTAATGTTATTATTGTTATTATTGTTATTATTGTTATTGTTTTTATTATTGTTATTGTTATTGTCATTATTGTTATTATTATTATTGTTGTTATTATTGTTATTATTGTTATTATTGTTATTATTGTTATTATTGTTATTATTGTTATTGTTATTTTTGTTATTATTGTTGTTGTTATTGTTATTATTGTTATTATTGTTATTATTGTTATTATTGTTGTTATTGTTATTGTTGTTATTATTCTTATTATTGTTGTTATTGTTATTATTGTTATTATTGTTATTATTTATGTTATAGTTATTGTTGTTATTATTGTTATTGTTGTTATTGTTGTTATTATTGTTATTATTGTTATTATTATTATTATTATAATTATTAATGTTATTTTGTTATTATTGTTATTGTTGTTATTGTTGTTATTGTTGTTATTGTTGTTATTATTGTTATTATTGTTATTGTTATTGTTATTATTGTTATTATTGTTATTATTGTTCTTATTACTATTATTGTTATTATTGTTATTATTGTTATTAGTGTTATTAATGCTATTATCGTTATTGTTGTTATTGTTGTTATTGTTGTTATTATTGTTATTATTATTATTATTGTTATTAATGTTATATTGTTATTATTGTTATTGTTGTAAACGATGTTATTGTTGTTATTGATGTAATTATTTTTATCGTTGTTATTGTTGTTATTATTGTTATTGTTGTTATTGTTGTTATTATTGTAATTATTGTTATTAATATTATTATTGTTATTAATGTTATATTGTTATTATTGTTATTGTTGTAAACGTTGTTATTGTTGTTATTGATGTAATTATTTTTATCGTTGTTATTGTTATCGTTGTTATTATTGTTATTATTGTTATTATTGTTATTGTTATTGTCATTATTGTTATTATTATTGTTATTATTGTTATTATTGTTATTATTGTTATTGTTGTTATTGTTGTTATTATTTGTTATTAATGTTATTATTGTTATTATTGTTATTATTGTTATTGTTATTGTTATTATTATTATTGTTGTTATTATTGTTATTATTGAAATTATTGTCATTATTGTTATTATTGTTATTATTGTTATTATTGTTATTATTGTTATTATTGTTATTGTTGTTATTGTTATTATTGTTATTGTTGTTATTGTTGTTATTGTTGTTATTGTTGTTATTATTGTTATTATTGTTATTGTTATTGTTATTATTGTTATTATTGTTATTATTGTTCTTATTACTATTATTGTTATTATTGTTATTAGTGTTATTAATGCTATTATCGTTATTGTTGTTATTGTTGTTATTGTTTTATTATTTTTATTATAGTTATTGTTGTTATCTTTGTTATTATTGTTCTTGTTGTTTTTATTGTTATTGTTGTTATTGTTGTCATTATTGTTATTGTTGTTATTGTTATTGTTGTTATTATTGTTATTGTTGTTATTTTTATTATTGGAATTATTGTTATTATTGTATTATTGTTATTGTTATTGTTATAATTGTTATTATTGTTATTATTATTATTATTGTTCTTATTGCTATTATTGTTATTGTTGTTATTGTTTGTATTATTGTTATTGTTGTTATTGTTGTTATTATTTGTTATTAATGTTATTATTGTTATTATTGTTATTATTGTTATTGTTTTTATTATTGTTATTGTTATTGTCATTATTGTTATTATTATTATTGTTGTTATTATTGTTATTATTGTTATTATTGTTATTATTGTTATTATTGTTATTGTTATTTTTGTTATTATTGTTGTTGTTATTGTTATTATTGTTATTATTGTTATTATTGTTATTATTGTTGTTATTGTTATTGTTGTTATTATTCTTATTATTGTTGTTATTGTTATTATTGTTATTGTTATTGTTATTATTGTTATTATTGTTATTATTGTTCTTATTACTATTATTGTTATTATTGTTATTATTGTTATTAGTGTTATTAATGCTATTATCGTTATTGTTGTTATTGTTGTTATTGTTGTTATTATTTTTATTATAGTTATTGTTGTTATTATTGTTATTGTTGTTATTGTTGTTATTATTGTTATTGTTGTTATTATTGTTATTATTGTTATTATTATTATTATTGTTATTAATGTTATATTGTTATTATTGTTATTGTTGTTATTGTTGTTATTATTGTTATTATTGTCATTGTATTTATTATTGTTATTTTTGCTATTATTGTTATTATTGTTATTATCGTTATTGTTGTTAATGTTGTTATTGTTGTTATTATTTTGTATTTCCTGTTATTGTTGTTATTATTGTTATTGTTGTTATTGTCGTTATTGTTGTTGTTATTGTTATTTTTGTTATTGTTAATATTGTTATTATTGTTATCGTTGTTATTATTGTTTTTATTGTTATTATTGTTATTGTTATTGTTGTTATTATTGTTATTGTTATTGTTATTATTGTTATTATTTTTATTATTGTTATTATTTTTGTTATTGTTATTGTTGTTATTATTCCTATTATTGTGTTATTGTTATTATTGTTATTGTTATTGTTGTTATTATTGTTATTGTTATTGTTATTATTGTTACTATTGTTATTATTGTTATTATTGTTGTTATTGTTATTGTTGTTATTATTCTTATTATTGTGTTATTGTTATTATTGTTATTATTGTTATTGTTGTTATTATTGTTGTTATTATTGTTATTGTTGTTATTGTTATTATTGTTATTATTGTTATTATTGTTATTATTGTTATTGTTATTGTTATTATTGTTATTATTGTTATTATTGTTTTTATTGTTCTTATTGCTATTATTGTTATTATTGTCATTATTGTTATTAGTGTTATTAATGTTATTATCGTTATTGTTGTTACTGTTGTTATTGTTGTTATTATTTTTATTATAGTTATTGTTGTTATTATTGTTATTGTTGTTATTGTTGTTATTGTTGTTATTGTTGTTATTATTGTTATTATTGTTATTGTTTTTATTATTGTTATTGTTGTTATTGTTGTTATTATTGTTATTATTGTTGTTATTTGTTAATGTGGTTATTATTGTTATTATTATTATTATTGTTATTAATGTTATATTGTTATTATTGTTATTGTTGTTATTGTTGTTATTATTGTTATTATTGTTATTGTTTTTATTATTGTTATTGTTGTTATTATTGTTATTGTTGCTATTGTTGTTATTGTTGTTATTGTTATTGTTGTTAGTATTGTTATTGATGTTATTGTTATTATTGTTATTATTGTTATTAGTGTTATTAATGTTATTTTCGTTATTGTTGTTATTGTTGTTATTATTTTTATTAAAGTTATTGTTGTTATTATTGTTATTGTTGTTATTGTTGTTATTATTGTAATTATTGTTATTAATATTATTATTGTTATTAATGTTATATTGATATTATTGTTATTGTTGTAAACGTTGTTATTGTTGTTATTGATGTAATTATTTTTATCGTTGTTATTGTTGTTATTATTGTTATTGTTGTTATTGTTGTTGTTATTGTTGTTATTGTTGATATTATTGTTAATGTTTTTATTATTGTTATTGTTATTGTCATTATTGTTATTATTGTTATTATTGTTATTATTGTTATTATTGTTATTATTGTTATTATTGTTATTATTGTTATTATTGTTATTATTGTTATTGTTTTGTTGTTATTATTGTTATTGTTATTGTTATTATTGTTATTATTGTTATTATTGTTATTATTGTTGTTATTGTTATTGTTGTTATTATTCTTATTATTGTGTTATTGTTATTATTGTTATTATTGTTATTGTTGTTATTATTGTTGTTATTATTTTTATTGTTGATATTGTTATTATTGTTATTATTGTTATTATTGTTATTATTGTTATTGTTATTGTTATTATTGTTATTATTGTTATTATTGTTATTATTGTTCTTATTGTTATTGTTGTTATTATTGTTATTGTTGTTATTGTTGTTATTATTTTTATTAAAGTTATTGTTGTTATTATTATTATTGTTGTTATTATTGTTATTATTGTTATTATTGTTATTATTGTTATTATTGTTATTATTGTTATTATTGTTATTATTGTTATTGTTTTGTTGTTATTATTGTTATTGTTATTGTTATTATTGTTATTATTGTTATTATTGTTATTATTGTTGTTATTGTTATTGTTGTTATTATTCTTATTATTGTGTTATTGTTATTATTGTTATTATTGTTATTGTTGTTATTATTGTTGTTATTATTTTTATTGTTGTTATTGTTATTATTGTTATTATTGTTATTATTGTTATTATTGTTATTGTTATTGTTATTATTGTTATTATTGTTATAATTGTTATTATTGTTCTTATTGTTATTGTTGTTATTATTGTTATTGTTGCTATTGTTGTTATTGTTGTTATTGTTATTGTTGTTAGTATTGGTATTGTTGTTATTGTTATTATTGTTATTATTGTTATTAGTGTTATTAATGTTATTATCGTTATTGTTGTTATTGTTGTTATTGTTGTTATTATTTTTATTAAAGTTACTGTTGTTATTATTGTTATTGTTGTTATTGTTGTTATTATTGTTATTATTGTTATTATTATTATTATTGTTATTAATGTTATATTGTTATTATTGTTATTGTTGTTATTGTTGTTATTGTTGTAATTATTGTTATCGTTGTTATTGTTAATGTTGTTATTATTGTTATTGTTGTTATTGTTGTTGTTATTGTTGTTATTGTTGTCATTGTTGTTATTATTGTTATTATTGTTATTATTATTATTATTGTTATTAATGTTATATTGTTATTATTGTTATTGTTGTTATTGTTGTTATTGTTGTAATTATTGTTATCGTTGTTATTGTTATTATTGTAATTATTGTTATTGTTGTTATTGTTTGTATTATTGTTATTATTGTTATTATTGTTATTGTTATTTTTGTTATTATTGTTGTTGTTATTGTTATTATTGTTAATATTGTTATTATTGTTATTATTGTTATTATTGTTATTATTGTTATTATTGTTATTGTTATTTTTGTTATTATTGTTGTTGTTATTGTTATTATTGTTATTACTGTTATTATTGTTATTATTGTTGTTATTGTTATTGTTGTTATTATTCTTACTATTGTTGTTATTGTTATTATTGTTATTATTGTTATTATTTTTGTTATAGTTATTGTTGTTATTATTGTTATTGTTGTTATTGTTGTTATTATTGTTATTATTGTTATTGTTTTTTTATTGTTGTTGTTGTTATTGTTGTTATTAATGTTATTATTGTTATTATTATTATTATTGTAATTAATGTTATATTGTTATTATTATTATTATTGTTAATAATGTTATATTGTTATTATTGTTATTGTTGTTATTGTTGTTATTATTGTTATTGTTGTTATTATTGTTGTTATTATCGTTATTGTTGTTATTGTTATTATTGTTATTATTGTTATTATTGTTATTGTTATTGTTATTATTGTTATTATTGTTATTATTGTTATTATAGTTCTTATTGATATTATTGTTATTATTGTTATTATTGTTATTAGTGTTATTAATGTTATTATCGTTATTGTTGTTACTGTTGTTATTGTTGTTATTATTGTTATTATTGTTATTATTATTATTATTATTATTAACGTTATATTGTTATTATTGTTATTGTTGTTATTGTTGTTTTTGTTGTTATTATTGTTATTATTGTTATTGTTTTTATTATTGTTATTGTTATTTTTGTTATTATTGTTATTGTTGTTATTGTTGTTGTTATTGGTAATGTGGTTATTATTGTTATTATTGTTATTGTTGTTATTATTGTTATTATTGTTATTATTGTTATTAATGTTATATTGTTATTATTGTTATTGTTGTTATTGTTGTTATTATTGTTATTATTGTTATTGTTTTTATTATTGTTATTGTTGTTATTATTGTTACTGTTGTTATTGTTGTTATTGTTGTTGTTATTGTTATTTTTGTTATTGTTATTATTGTTATTATTGTTATCGTTGTTATTATTGTTATTATTGTTATTATTGTTATTGTTATTGTCATTATTGTTATTATTATTGTTATTATTGTTATTATTGTTATTGTTGTTATTGTTGTTATTATTTGTTATTAATGTTATTATTGTTATTATTGTTATTATTGTTATTATTGTTATTATTGTTATTGTTATTGTTATTATTATTATTATTGTTATTATTGTTATTGTTTTGTTGTTATTATTGTTATTGTTATTGTTATTATTGTTATTATTGTTATTATTTTTATTATTGTTATTATTGTTGTTATTGTTATTGTTGTTATTATTCTTATTATTGTGTTATTGTTATTATTGTTATTATTGTTATTGTTGTTATTATTGTTGTAATTATTGTTATTGTTGTTATTGTTATTATTGTTATTATTGTTATTATTGTTATTATTGTTATTGTTATTGTTATTATTGTTATTATTGTTATTATTGTTATTATTGTTCTTATTGTTATTGTTGTTATTATTGTTATTGTTGCTATTGTTGTTATTGTTGTTATTGTTATTGTTGTTAGTATTGGTATTGTTGTTATTGTTATTATTGTTATTATTGTTATTAGTGTTATTAATGTTATTATCGTTATTGTTGTTATTGTTGTTATTGTTGTTATTGTTGTTATTATTTTTATTAAAGTTATTGTTGTTATTATTGTTATTGTTGTTATTGTTGTTATTATTGTTATTATTGTTATTATTATTATTATTGTTATTAATGTTATATTGTTATTATTGTTATTGTTGTTATTGTTGTTATTGTTGTAATTATTGTTAATGTTGTTATTATTGTTATTGTTGTTATTGTTGTTGTTATTGTTGTTATTGTTGTCATTGTTGTTATTATTGTTATTATTGTTATTATTTTTTTGTTATAGTTATTGTTGTTATTATTGTTATTGTTGATATTGTTGTTATTATTGTTATTATTGTTATTATTATTATTATTATAATTATTAATGTTATATTGTTATTATTGTTATTGTTGTTATTGTTGTTATTGTTGTTATTGTTGTTATTATTGTTATTATTGTTATTGTTGTTATTGTTGTTATTATTGTAATTATTGTTATTAATATTATTATTGTTATTAATGTTATATTGATATTATTGTTATTGTTGTAAACGTTGTTATTGTTATTATTGATGTAATTATTTTTATCGTTGTTATTGTTGTTATTATTGTTATTGTTGTTATTGTTGTTGTTATTGTTGTTATTGTTGATATTATTGTTAATGTTTTTATTATTGTTATTGTTATTGTCATTATTGTTATTATTGTTATTATTGTTATAATTGTTATTATTGTTATTATTGTTATTATTGTTATTATTGTTATTATTGTTATTATTGTTATTATTGTTATTGTTTTGTTGTTATTATTGTTATTGTTATTGTTATTATTGTTATTATTGTTATTATTGTTATTATTATTATTATTATAATTATTAATGTTATTTTGTTATTATTGTTATTGTTGTTATTGTTGTTATTGTTGTTATTGTTGTTATTATTGTTATTATTGTTATTGTTATTGTTATTATTGTTATTATTGTTATTATTGTTCTTATTACTATTATTGTTATTATTGTTATTATTGTTATTAGTGTTATTAATGCTATTATCGTTATTGTTGTTATTGTTGTTATTGTTGTAATTATTGTTATTAATATTATTATTGTTATTAATGTTATATTGATATTATTGTTATTGTTGTAAACAATGTTATTGTTGTTATTGATGTAATTATTTTTATCGTTGTTATTGTTGTTATTATTGTTATTGTTGTTATTGTTGTTATTATTGTAATTATTGTTATTAATATTATTATTGTTATTAATGTTATATTGTTATTATTGTTATTGTTGTAAACGTTGTTATTGTTGTTATTGATGTAATTATTTTTATCGTTGTTATTGTTATCGTTGTTATTATTGTTATTATTGTTATTATTGTTATTGTTATTGTCATTATTGTTATTATTATTGTTATTATTGTTATTATTGTTATTATTGTTATTGTTGTTATTGTTGTTATTATTTGTTATTAATGTTATTATTGTTATTATTGTTATTATTGTTATTATTGTTATTATTGTTATTGTTATTGTTATTATTATTATTGTTGTTATTATTGTTATTATTGAAATTATTGTCATTATTGTTATTATTGTTATTATTGTTATTATTGTTATTATTGTTATTATTGTTATTGTTGTTATTGTTATTATTGTTATTGTTGTTATTGTTGTTATTGTTGTTATTGTTGTTATTATTGTTATTATTGTTATTGTTATTGTTATTATTGTTATTATTGTTATTATTGTTCTTATTACTATTATTGTTATTATTGTTATTATTGTTATTAGTGTTATTAATGCTATTATCGTTATTGTTGTTATTGTTGTTATTGTTTTATTATTTTTATTATAGTTATTGTTGTTATCTTTGTTATTATTGTTCTTGTTGTTTTTATTGTTATTGTTGTTATTGTTGTCATTGTTGTTATTGTTGTTATTGTTATTGTTGTTATTATTGTTATTGTTGTTATTTTTATTATTGGAATTATTGTTATTATTGTATTATTGTTATTGTTATTGTTATAATTGTTATTATTGTTATTATTATTATTATTGTTCTTATTGCTATTATTGTTATTGTTGTTATTGTTTGTATTATTGTTATTGTTGTTATTGTTGTTATTATTTGTTATTAATGTTATTATTGTTATTATTGTTATTATTGTTATTGTTTTTATTATTGTTATTGTTATTGTCATTATTGTTATTATTATTATTGTTGTTATTATTGTTATTATTGTTATTATTGTTATTATTGTTATTATTGTTATTGTTATTTTTGTTATTATTGTTGTTGTTATTGTTATTATTGTTATTATTGTTATTATTGTTATTGTTATTGTTATTATTGTTATTATTGTTATTATTGTTATTATTGTTGTTATTATTTGTTATTAATGTTATTAAAGTTATTATTGTTATTATTGTTATTGTTTTTATTATTGTTATTGTTATTGTCATTATTGTTATTATTATTATTGTTGTTATTATTGTTATTATTGTTATTATTGTTATTATTGTTATCATTGTTATTATTGTTATTGTTATTGTCATTATTGTTATTATTATTGTTATTATTGTTATTATTGTTATTGTTGTTATTGTTGTTATTATTTGTTATTAATGTTATTATTGTTATTATTGTTATTATTGTTATTATTGTTATTATTGTTATTGTTATTGTTATTATTATTATTATTGTTATTATTGTTATTGTTTTGTTGTTATTATTGTTATTGTTATTGTTATTATTGTTATTATTGTTATTATTTTTATTATTGTTATTATTGTTGTTATTGTTATTGTTGTTATTATTCTTATTATTGTGTTATTGTTATTATTGTTATTATTGTTATTGTTGTTATTATTGTTGTAATTATTGTTATTGTTGTTATTGTTATTATTGTTATTATTGTTATTATTGTTATTATTGTTATTGTTATTGTTATTATTGTTATTATTGTTATTATTGTTATTATTGTTCTTATTGTTATTGTTGTTATTATTGTTATTGTTGCTATTGTTGTTATTGTTGTTATTGTTATTGTTGTTAGTATTGGTATTGTTGTTATTGTTATTATTGTTATTATTGTTATTAGTGTTATTAATGTTATTATCGTTATTGTTGTTATTGTTGTTATTGTTGTTATTGTTGTTATTATTTTTATTAAAGTTATTGTTGTTATTATTGTTATTGTTGTTATTGTTGTTATTATTGTTATTATTGTTATTATTATTATTATTGTTATTAATGTTATATTGTTATTATTGTTATTGTTGTTATTGTTGTTATTGTTGTAATTATTGTTAATGTTGTTATTATTGTTATTGTTGTTATTGTTGTTGTTATTGTTGTTATTGTTGTCATTGTTGTTATTATTGTTATTATTGTTATTATTTTTTTGTTATAGTTATTGTTGTTATTATTGTTATTGTTGATATTGTTGTTATTATTGTTATTATTGTTATTATTATTATTATTATAATTATTAATGTTATATTGTTATTATTGTTATTGTTGTTATTGTTGTTATTGTTGTTATTGTTGTTATTATTGTTATTATTGTTATTGTTGTTATTGTTGTTATTATTGTAATTATTGTTATTAATATTATTATTGTTATTAATGTTATATTGATATTATTGTTATTGTTGTAAACGTTGTTATTGTTGTTATTGATGTAATTATTTTTATCGTTGTTATTGTTGTTATTATTGTTATTGTTGTTATTGTTGTTGTTATTGTTGTTATTGTTGATATTATTGTTAATGTTTTTATTATTGTTATTGTTATTGTCATTATTGTTATTATTGTTATTATTGTTATAATTGTTATTATTGTTATTATTGTTATTATTGTTATTATTGTTATTATTGTTATTATTGTTATTATTGTTATTGTTTTGTTGTTATTATTGTTATTGTTATTGTTATTATTGTTATTATTGTTATTATTGTTATTATTGTTGTTATTATTTGTTATTAATGTTATTAAAGTTATTATTGTTATTATTGTTATTGTTTTTATTATTGTTATTGTTATTGTCATTATTGTTATTATTATTATTGTTGTTATTATTGTTATTATTGTTATTATTGTTATTATTGTTATCATTGTTATTATTGTTATTGTTATTTTTGTTATTATTGTTGTTGTTATTGTTATTATTGTTATTACTGTTATTATTGTTATTATTGTTGTTATTGTTATTGTTGTTATTATTCTTACTATTGTTGTTATTGTTATTATTGTTATTATTGTTATTATTTTTGTTATAGTTATTGTTGTTATTATTGTTATTGTTGTTATTGTTGTTATTATTGTTATTATTGTTATTATTGTTATTATTATTATTATTATAATTATTAATGTTATATTGTTATTATTGTTATTGTTGTTATTGTTGTTATTGTTGTTATTGTTGTTATTATTGTTATTATTGTTATTGTTATTGTTATTATTGTTATTATTGTTATTATTGTTCTTATTACTATTATTGTTATTATTGTTATTATTGTTATTAGTGTTATTAATGCTATTATCGTTATTGTTGTAATTGTTGTTATTGTTTTATTATTTTTATTATAGTTATTGTTGTTATCTTTGTTATTATTGTTCTTGTTGTTATTATTGTTATTGTTGTTATTGTTGTTATTGTTATTGTTGTTATTATTGTTATTGTTGTTATTTTTATTATTGGTATTATTGTTATTATTGTATTATTGTTATTGTTATTGTTATAATTGTTATTATTGTTATTATTATTATTATTGTTCTTATTGCTATTATTGTTATTGTTGTTATTGTTTGTATTATTGTTATTGTTGTTATTGTTGTTATTATTTGTTATTAATGTTATTATTGTTATTATTGTTATTATTGTTATTGTTTTTATTATTGTTATTGTTATTGTCATTATTGTTATTATTATTATTGTTGTTATTATTGTTATTATTGTTATTATTGTTATTATTGTTATTATTGTTATTATTGTTATTGTTATTTTTGTTATTATTGTTGTTGTTATTGTTATTATTGTTATTATTGTTATTATTGTTATTATTGTTGTTATTGTTATTGTTGTTATTATTCTTACTATTGTTGTTATTGTTATTATTGTTATTATTGTTATTATTTTTGTTATAGTTATTGTTGTTATTATTGTTATTGTTGTTATTGTTGTTATTATTGTTATTATTGTTATTATTGTTATTATTATTATTATTATAATTATTAATGTTATATTGTTATTATTGTTATTGTTGTTATTGTTGTTATTGTTGTTATTGTTGTTATTATTGTTATTATTGTTATTGTTATTGTTATTATTGTTATTATTGTTATTATTGTTCTTATTACTATTATTGTTATTATTGTTATTATTGTTATTAGTGTTATTAATGCTATTATCGTTATTGTTGTAATTGTTGTTATTGTTTTATTATTTTTATTATAGTTATTGTTGTTATCTTTGTTATTATTGTTCTTGTTGTTATTATTGTTATTGTTGTTATTGTTGTTATTGTTATTGTTGTTATTATTGTTATTGTTGTTATTTTTATTATTGGTATTATTGTTATTATTGTATTATTGTTATTGTTATTGTTATAATTGTTATTATTGTTATTATTATTATTATTGTTCTTATTGCTATTATTGTTATTGTTGTTATTGTTTGTATTATTGTTATTGTTGTTATTGTTGTTATTATTTGTTATTAATGTTATTATTGTTATTATTGTTATTATTGTTATTGTTTTTAATATTGTTATTGTTATTGTCATTATTGTTATTATTATTATTGTTGTTATTATTGTTATTATTGTTATTATTGTTATTATTGTTATTATTGTTATTATTGTTATTGTTATTTTTGTTATTATTGTTGTTGTTATTGTTATTATTGTTATTATTGTTATTATTGTTATTATTGTTGTTATTGTTATTGTTGTTATTATTCTTATTATTGTTGTTATTGTTATTATTGTTATTATTGTTATTATTTATGTTATAGTTATTGTTGTTATTATTGTTATTGTTGTTATTGTTGTTATTATTGTTATTATTGTTATTATTATTATTATTTTAATTATTAATGTTATTTTGTTATTATTGTTATTGTTGTTAATGTTGTTATTGTTGTTATTGTTGTTATTATTGTTATTATTGTTATTGTTATTGTTATTATTGTTATTATTGTTATTATTGTTCTTATTACTATTATTGTTATTATTGTTATTATTGTTATTAGTGTTATTAATGCTATTATCGTTATTGTTGTTATTGTTGTTATTGTTGTAATTATTGTTATTAATATTATTATTGTTATTAATGTTATATTGATATTATTGTTATTGTTGTAAACGATGTTATTGTTGTTATTGATGTAATTATTTTTATCGTTGTTATTGTTGTTATTATTGTTATTGTTGTTATTGTTGTTATTATTGTAATTATTGTTATTAATATTATTATTGTTATTAATGTTATATTGTTATTATTGTTATTGTTGTAAACGTTGTTATTGTTGTTATTGATGTAATTATTTTTATCGTTGTTATTGTTATCGTTGTTATTATTGTTATTATTGTTATTATTGTTATTGTTATTGTCATTATTGTTATTATTATTGTTATTATTGTTATTATTGTTATTATTGTTATTGTTGTTATTGTTGTTATTATTTGTTATTAATGTTATTATTGTTATTATTGTTATTATTGTTATTATTGTTATTATTGTTATTGTTATTGTTATTATTATTATTGTTGTTATTATTGTTATTATTGAAATTATTGTCATTATTGTTATTATCGTTATTGTTGTTAATGTTGTTATTGTTGTTATTATTTTGTATTTCTTGTTATTGTTGTTATTATTGTTATTGTTGTTATTGTCGTTATTGTTGTTGTTATTGTTATTTTTGTTATTGTTAATATTGTTATTATTGTTATTGTTGTTATTATTGTTTTTATTGTTATTATTGTTATTGTTATTGTTGTTATTATTGTTATTGTTATTGTTATTATTGTTATTATTTTTATTATTGTTATTATTTTTGTTATTGTTATTGTTGTTATTATTCCTATTATTGTGTTATTGTTATTATTGTTATTGTTATTGTTGTTATTATTGTTATTGTTATTGTTATTATTGTTACTATTGTTATTATTGTTATTATTGTTGTTATTGTTATTGTTGTTTTTATTCTTATTATTGTGTTATTGTTATTATTGTTATTATTGTTATTGTTGTTATTATTGTTGTTATTATTGTTATTGTTGTTATTGTTATTATTGTTATTATTGTTATTATTGTTATTATTGTTATTGTTATTGTTATTATTGTTATTATTGTTATTATTGTTTTTATTGTTCTTATTGCTATTATTGTTATTATTGTCATTATTGTTATTAGTGTTATTAATGTTACTATCGTTATTGTTGTTACTGTTGTTATTGTTGTTATTATTTTTATTATAGTTATTGTTGTTATTATTGTTATTGTTGTTATTGTTGTTATTGTTGTTATTGTTGTTATTATTGTTATTATTGTTATTGTTTTTATTATTGTTATTGTTGTTATTGTTGTTATTATTGTTATTATTGTTGTTATTTGTTAATGTGGTTATTATTGTTATTATTATTATTATTGTTATTAATGTTATATTGTTATTATTGTTATTGTTGTTATTGTTGTTATTATTGTTATTATTGTCATTGTATTTATTATTGTTATTGTTGTTATTATTGTTATTGTTGCTATTGTTGTTATTGTTGTTATTGTTATTGTTGTTAGTATTGTTATTGATGTTATTGTTATTATTGTTATTATTGTTATTAGTGTTATTAATGTTATTTTCGTTATTGTTGTTATTGTTGTTATTATTTTTATTAAAGTTATTGTTGTTATTATTGTTATTGTTGTTATTGTTGTTATTATTGTAATTATTGTTATTAATATTATTATTGTTATTAATGTTATATTGATATTATTGTTATTGTTGTAAACGTTGTTATTGTTGTTATTGATGTAATTATTTTTATCGTTGTTATTGTTGTTATTATTGTTATTGTTGTTATTGTTGTAATTATTGTTATTGTTGTTATTATTGTTATTATTGTTAATGTTTTTATTATTGTTATTGTTATTGTCATTATTGTTATTATTGTTATTATTGTTATAATTGTTATTATTGTTATTATTGTTATTATTGTTATTATTGTTATTATTGTTATTATTGTTATTATTGTTATTGTTTTGTTGTTATTATTGTTATTGTTATTGTTATTATTGTTATTATTGTTATTATTGTTATTATTGTTGTTATTATTTGTTATTAATGTTATTAAAGTTATTATTGTTATTATTGTTATTGTTTTTATTATTGTTATTGTTATTGTCATTATTGTTATTATTATTATTGTTGTTATTATTGTTATTATTGTTATTATTGTTATTATTGTTATTATTGTTATTATTGTTATTGTTATTTTTGTTATTATTGTTGTTGTTATTGTTATTATTGTTATTACTGTTATTATTGTTATTATTGTTGTTATTGTTATTGTTGTTATTATTCTTACTATTGTTGTTATTGTTATTATTGTTATTATTGTTATTATTTTTGTTATAGTTATTGTTGTTATTATTGTTATTGTTGTTATTGTTGTTATTATTGTTATTATTGTTATTATTGTTATTATTATTATTATTATAATTATTAATGTTATATTGTTATTATTGTTATTGTTGTTATTGTTGTTATTGTTGTTATTGTTGTTATTATTGTTATTATTGTTATTGTTATTGTTATTATTGTTATTATTGTTATTATTGTTCTTATTACTATTATTGTTATTATTGTTATTATTGTTATTAATGTTATTAATGCTATTATCGTTATTGTTGTAATTGTTGTTATTGTTTTATTATTTTTATTATAGTTATTGTTGTTATCTTTGTTATTATTGTTCTTGTTGTTATTATTGTTATTGTTGTTATTGTTGTTATTGTTATTGTTGTTATTATTGTTATTGTTGTTATTTTTATTATTGGTATTATTGTTATTATTGTATTATTGTTATTGTTATTGTTATAATTGTTATTATTGTTATTATTATTATTATTGTTCTTATTGCTATTATTGTTATTGTTGTTATTGTTTGTATTATTGTTATTGTTGTTATTGTTGTTATTATTTGTTATTAATGTTATTATTGTTATTATTGTTATTATTGTTATTGTTTTTATTATTGTTATTGTTATTGTCATTATTGTTATTATTATTATTGTTGTTATTATTGTTATTATTGTTATTATTGTTATTATTGTTATTATTGTTATTATTGTTATTGTTATTTTTGTTATTATTGTTGTTGTTATTGTTATTATTGTTATTATTGTTATTATTGTTATTATTGTTGTTATTGTTATTGTTGTTATTATTCTTATTATTGTTGTTATTGTTATTATTGTTATTATTGTTATTATTTATGTTATAGTTATTGTTGTTATTATTGTTATTGTTGTTATTGTTGTTAATATTGTTATTATTGTTATTATTATTATTATTATAATTATTAATGTTATTTTGTTATTATTGTTATTGTTGTTATTGTTGTTATTGTTGTTATTGTTGTTATTATTGTTATTATTGTTATTGTTATTGTTATTATTGTTATTATTGTTATTATTGTTCTTATTACTATTATTGTTATTATTGTTATTATTGTTATTAGTGTTATTAATGCTATTATCGTTATTGTTGTTATTGTTGTTATTGTTGTAATTATTGTTATTAATATTATTATTGTTATTAATGTTATATTGATATTATTGTTATTGTTGTAAACGATGTTATTGTTGTTATTGATGTAATTATTTTTATCGTTGTTATTGTTGTTATTATTGTTATTGTTGTTATTGTTGTTATTATTGTTATTATTGTTATTAATATTATTATTGTTATTAATGTTATATTGTTATTATTGTTATTGTTGTAAACGTTGTTATTGTTGTTATTGATGTAATTATTTTTATCGTTGTTATTGTTATCGTTGTTATTATTGTTATTATTGTTATTATTGTTATTGTTATTGTCATTATTGTTATTATTATTGTTATTATTGTTATTATTGTTATTATTGTTATTGTTGTTATTGTTGTTATTATTTGTTATTAATGTTATTATTGTTATTATTGTTATTATTGTTATTGTTATTGTTATTATTATTATTGTTGTTATTATTGTTATTATTGAAATTATTGTCATTATTGTTATTATTGTTATTATTGTTATTATTGTTATTATTGTTATTATTGTTATTGTTGTTATTGTTATTATTGTTATTGTTGTTATTGTTGTTATTGTTGTTATTGTTGTTATTATTGTTATTATTGTTATTGTTATTGTTATTATTGTTATTATTGTTATTATTGTTCTTATTACTATTATTGTTATTATTGTTATTAGTGTTATTAATGCTATTATCGTTATTGTTGTTATTGTTGTTATTGTTTTATTATTTTTATTATAGTTATTGTTGTTATCTTTGTTATTATTGTTCTTGTTGTTTTTATTGTTATTGTTGTTATTGTTGTCATTATTGTTATTGTTGTTATTGTTATTGTTGTTATTATTGTTATTGTTGTTATTTTTATTATTGGAATTATTGTTATTATTGTATTATTGTTATTGTTATTGTTATAATTGTTATTATTGTTATTATTATTATTATTGTTCTTATTGCTATTATTGTTATTGTTGTTATTGTTTGTATTATTGTTATTGTTGTTATTGTTGTTATTATTTGTTATTAATGTTATTATTGTTATTATTGTTATTATTGTTATTGTTTTTATTATTGTTATTGTTATTGTCATTATTGTTATTATTATTATTGTTGTTATTATTGTTATTATTGTTATTATTGTTATTATTGTTATTATTGTTATTGTTATTTTTGTTATTATTGTTGTTGTTATTGTTATTATTGTTATTATTGTTATTATTGTTATTATTGTTGTTATTGTTATTGTTGTTATTATTCTTATTATTGTTGTTATTGTTATTATTGTTATTGTTATTGTTATTATTGTTATTATTGTTATTATTGTTCTTATTACTATTATTGTTATTATTGTTATTATTGTTATTAGTGTTATTAATGCTATTATCGTTATTGTTGTTATTGTTGTTATTGTTGTTATTATTTTTATTATAGTTATTGTTGTTATTATTGTTATTGTTGTTATTGTTGTTATTATTGTTATTGTTGTTATTATTGTTATTATTGTTATTATTATTATTATTGTTATTAATGTTATATTGTTATTATTGTTATTGTTGTTATTGTTGTTATTATTGTTATTATTGTCATTGTATTTATTATTGTTATTTTTGCTATTATTGTTATTATTGTTATTATCGTTATTGTTGTTAATGTTGTTATTGTTGTTATTATTTTGTATTTCTTGTTATTGTTGTTATTATTGTTATTGTTGTTATTGTCGTTATTGTTGTTGTTATTGTTATTATTGTTATTGTTAATATTGTTATTATTGTTATCGTTGTTATTATTGTTTTTATTGTTATTATTGTTATTGTTATTGTTGTTATTATTGTTATTGTTATTGTTATTATTGTTATTATTTTTATTATTGTTATTATTTTTGTTATTGTTATTGTTGTTATTATTCCTATTATTGTGTTATTGTTATTATTGTTATTGTTATTGTTGTTATTATTGTTATTGTTATTGTTATTATTGTTACTATTGTTATTATTGTTATTATTGTTGTTATTGTTATTGTTGTTATTATTCTTATTATTGTGTTATTGTTATTATTGTTATTATTGTTATTGTTGTTATTATTGTTGTTATTATTGTTATTGTTGTTATTCTTATTATTGTTATTATTGTTATTATTGTTATTATTGTTATTGTTATTGTTATTATTGTTATTATTGTTATTATTGTTTTTATTGTTCTTATTGCTATTATTGTTATTATTGTCATTATTGTTATTAGTGTTATTAATGTTATTATCGTTATTGTTGTTACTGTTGTTATTGTTGTTATTATTTTTATTATAGTTATTGTTGTTATTATTGTTATTGTTGTTATTGTTGTTATTGTTGTTATTGTTGTTATTATTGTTATTATTGTTATTGTTTTTATTATTGTTATTGTTGTTATTGTTGTTATTATTGTTATTATTGTTGTTATTTGTTAATGTGGTTATTATTGTTATTATTATTATTATTGTTATTAATGTTATATTGTTATTATTGTTATTGTTGTTATTGTTGTTATTATTGTTATTATTGTCATTGTATTTATTATTGTTATTGTTGTTATTATTGTTATTGTTGCTATTGTTGTTATTGTTGTTATTGTTATTGTTGTTAGTATTGTTATTGATGTTATTGTTATTATTGTTATTATTGTTATTAGTGTTATTAATGTTATTTTCGTTATTGTTGTTATTGTTGTTATTATTTTTATTAAAGTTATTGTTGTTATTATTGTTATTGTTGTTATTGTTGTTATTATTGTAATTATTGTTATTAATATTATTATTGTTATTAATGTTATATTGATATTATTGTTATTGTTGTAAACGTTGTTATTGTTGTTATTGATGTAATTATTTTTATCGTTGTTATTGTTGTTATTATTGTTATTGTTGTTATTGTTGTTGTTATTGTTGTTTTTGTTGATATTATTGTTAATGTTTTTATTATTGTTATTGTTATTGTCATTATTGTTATTATTGTTATTATTGTTATTATTGTTATTATTGTTATTATTGTTATTATTGTTATTATTGTTATTATTGTTATTGTTTTGTTGTTATTATTGTTATTGTTATTGTTATTATTGTTATTATTGTTATTATTGTTATTATTGTTGTTATTGTTATTGTTGTTATTATTCTTATTATTGTGTTATTGTTATTATTGTTATTATTGTTATTGTTGTTATTATTGTTGTTATTATTTTTATTGTTGATATTGTTATTATTGTTATTATTGTTATTATTGTTATTATTGTTATTGTTATTGTTATTATTGTTATTATTGTTATTATTGTTATTATTGTTCTTATTGTTATTGTTGTTATTATTGTTATTGTTGTTATTGTTGTTATTATTTTTATTAAAGTTATTGTTGTTATTATTATTATTGTTGTTATTATTGTTATTATTGTTATTATTGTTATTATTGTTATTATTGTTATTATTGTTATTATTGTTATTATTGTTATTGTTTTGTTGTTATTATTGTTATTGTTATTGTTATTATTGTTATTATTGTTATTATTGTTATTATTGTTGTTATTGTTATTGTTGTTATTATTCTTATTATTGTGTTATTGTTATTATTGTTATTATTGTTATTGTTGTTATTATTGTTGTTATTATTTTTATTGTTGTTATTGTTATTATTGTTATTATTGTTATTATTGTTATTATTGTTATTGTTATTGTTATTATTGTTATTATTGTTATAATTGTTATTATTGTTCTTATTGTTATTGTTGTTATTATTGTTATTGTTGCTATTGTTGTTATTGTTGTTATTGTTATTGTTGTTAGTATTGGTATTGTTGTTATTGTTATTATTGTTATTATTGTTATTAGTGTTATTAATGTTATTATCGTTATTGTTGTTATTGTTGTTATTGTTGTTATTATTTTTATTAAAGTTACTGTTGTTATTATTGTTATTGTTGTTATTGTTGTTATTATTGTTATTATTGTTATTATTATTATTATTGTTATTAATGTTATATTGTTATTATTGTTATTGTTGTTATTGTTGTTATTGTTGTAATTATTGTTATCGTTGTTATTGTTAATGTTGTTATTATTGTTATTGTTGTTATTGTTGTTGTTATTGTTGTTATTGTTGTCATTGTTGTTATTATTGTTATTATTGTTATTATTATTATTATTGTTATTAATGTTATATTGTTATTATTGTTATTGTTGTTATTGTTGTTATTGTTGTAATTATTGTTATCGTTGTTATTGTTATTATTGTAATTATTGTTATTGTTGTTATTGTTTGTATTATTGTTATTATTGTTATTATTGTTATTGTTATTTTTGTTATTATTGTTGTTGTTATTGTTATTATTGTTAATATTGTTATTATTGTTATTATTGTTATTATTGTTATTATTGTTATTATTGTTATTGTTATTTTTGTTATTATTGTTGTTGTTATTGTTATTATTGTTATTACTGTTATTATTGTTATTATTGTTGTTATTGTTATTGTTGTTATTATTCTTACTATTGTTGTTATTGTTATTATTGTTATTATTGTTATTATTTTTGTTATAGTTATTGTTGTTATTATTGTTATTGTTGTTATTGTTGTTATTATTGTTATTATTGTTATTGTTTTTTTATTGTTGTTGTTGTTATTGTTGTTATTAATGTTATTATTGTTATTATTATTATTATTGTAATTAATGTTATATTGTTATTATTATTATTATTGTTAATAATGTTATATTGTTATTATTGTTATTGTTGTTATTGTTGTTATTATTGTTATTGTTGTTATTATTGTTGTTATTATCGTTATTGTTGTTATTGTTATTATTGTTATTATTGTTATTATTGTTATTGTTATTGTTATTATTGTTATTATTGTTATTATTGTTATTATAGTTCTTATTGATATTATTGTTATTATTGTTATTATTGTTATTAGTGTTATTAATGTTATTATCGTTATTGTTGTTACTGTTGTTATTGTTGTTATTATTGTTATTATTGTTATTATTATTATTATTATTATTAACGTTATATTGTTATTATTGTTATTGTTGTTATTGTTGTTTTTGTTGTTATTATTGTTATTATTGTTATTGTTTTTATTATTGTTATTGTTATTTTTGTTATTATTGTTATTGTTGTTATTGTTGTTGTTATTGGTAATGTGGTTATTATTGTTATTATTGTTATTGTTGTTATTATTGTTATTATTGTTATTATTGTTATTAATGTTATATTGTTATTATTGTTATTGTTGTTATTGTTGTTATTATTGTTATTATTGTTATTATTGTAATTATTATTATTATTGTTATTGTTTTTATTATTGTTATTGTTATTGTCATTATTGTTATTATTATTATTGTTGTTATTATTGTTATTATTGTTATTATTGTTATTATTGTTATTATTGTTATTATTGTTATTGTTATTTTTGTTATTATTGTTGTTGTTATTGTTATTATTGTTATTATTGTTATTATTGTTATTATTGTTGTTATTGTTATTGTTGTTATTATTCTTATTATTGTTGTTATTGTTATTATTGTTATTATTGTTATTATTTTTTTGTTATAGTTATTGTTGTTATTATTGTTATTGATGATATTGTTGTTATTATTGTTATTATTGTTATTATTATTATTATTATAATTATTAATGTTATATTGTTATTATTGTTATTGTTGTTATTGTTGTTATTGTTGTTATTGTTGTTATTATTGTTATTATTGTTATTGTTATTGTTATTATTGTTATTATTGTTATTATTGTTCTTATTACTATTATTGTTATTATTGTTATTATTGTTATTATTGTTATTAATGTTATATTGTTATTATTGTTATTGTTGTTATTGTTGTTATTATTGTTATTATTGTTATTGTTTTTATTATTGTTATTGTTGTTATTATTGTTATTATTGTTATTATCGTTATTGTTGTTAATGTTGTTATTGTTGTTATTATTTTGTATTTCTTGTTATTGTTGTTATTATTGTTACTGTTGTTATTGTTGTTATTGTTGTTGTTATTGTTATTTTTGTTATTGTTATTATTGTTATTATTGTTATCGTTGTTATTATTGTTATTATTGTTATTATTGTTATTGTTATTGTCATTATTGTTATTATTATTGTTATTATTGTTATTATTGTTATTGTTGTTATTGTTGTTATTATTTGTTATTAATGTTATTATTGTTATTATTGTTATTATTGTTATTATTGTTATTATTGTTATTGTTATTGTTATTATTATTATTGTTGTTATTATTGTTATTATTGTTATTATTGTTATTATTGTTATTATTGTTATTATTGTTATTGTTTTGTTGTTATTATTGTTATTGTTATTGTTATTATTGTTATTATTGTTATTATTTTTATTATTGTTATTATTGTTGTTATTGTTATTGTTGTTATTATTCTTATTATTGTGTTATTGTTATTATTGTTATTATTGTTATTGTTGTTATTATTGTTGTAATTATTGTTATTGTTGTTATTGTTATTATTGTTATTATTGTTATTATTGTTATTATTGTTATTGTTATTGTTATTATTGTTATTATTGTTATTATTGTTATTATTGTTCTTATTGTTATTGTTGTTATTATTGTTATTGTTGCTATTGTTGTTATTGTTGTTATTGTTATTGTTGTTAGTATTGGTATTGTTGTTATTGTTATTATTGTTATTATTGTTATTAGTGTTATTAATGTTATTATCGTTATTGTTGTTATTGTTGTTATTGTTGTTATTGTTGTTATTATTTTTATTAAAGTTATTGTTGTTATTATTGTTATTGTTGTTATTGTTGTTATTATTGTTATTATTGTTATTATTATTATTATTGTTATTAATGTTATATTGTTATTATTGTTATTGTTGTTATTGTTGTTATTGTTGTAATTATTGTTAATGTTGTTATTATTGTTATTGTTGTTATTGTTGTTGTTATTGTTGTTATTGTTGTCATTGTTGTTATTATTGTTATTATTGTTAATATTATTATTATTGTTATTAATGTTATATTGTTATTATTGTTATTGTTGTTATTGTTGTTATTGTTGTAATTATTGTTATCGTTGTTATTGTTATTATTGTTATTATTGTTATTGTTGTTATATTTGTTATTGTTGTTATTGTTTGTATTATTGTTATTGTTGTTATTGTTAATGTGGTTATTATTCTTATTGTTGTTATTGTTGTTATTGTTGTTGTTTTTGTTGTTATTGTTGTTATCTTTGTTATTATAGTTCTTGTTGTTATTATTATTATTGTTGTTATTGTTGTTATTGTTGATATTGTTGTTATTGTTATATTTTGTTATTATTGTTATTGTTGTTATTTTTATTATTGGTATTATTGTTATTATTGTATTATTGTTATTGTTACTGTTATAATTGTTATTATTGTTATTATTATTATTATTGTTCTTATTGCTATTATTGTTATTGTTGTTATTGTTTGTATTATTGTTATTGTTGTTATTGTTGTTATTATTTGTTATTAATGTTATTATTGTTATTATTGTTATTATTGTTATTGTTTTTATTATTGTTATTGTTATTGTCATTATTGTTATTATTATTATTGTTGTTATTATTGTTATTATTGTTATTATTGTTATTATTGTTATTATTGTTATTATTGTTATTGTTATTTTTGTTATTATTGTTGTTGTTATTGTTATTATTGTTATTATTGTTATTATTGTTATTATTGTTGTTATTGTTATTGTTGTTATTATTCTTATTATTGTTGTTATTGTTATTATTGTTATTATTGTTATTATTTTTTTGTTATAGTTATTGTTGTTATTATTGTTATTGTTGATATTGTTGTTATTATTGTTATTATTGTTATTATTATTATTATTATAATTATTAATGTTATATTGTTATTATTGTTATTGTTGTTATTGTTGTTATTGTTGTTATTGTTGTTATTATTGTTATTATTGTTATTGTTATTGTTATTATTGTTATTATTGTTATTATTGTTCTTATTACTATTATTGTTATTATTGTTATTATTGTTATTATTGTTATTAATGTTATATTGTTATTATTGTTATTGTTGTTATTGTTGTTATTATTGTTATTATTGTTATTGTTTTTATTATTGTTATTGTTGTTATTATTGTTATTATTGTTATTATCGTTATTGTTGTTAATGTTGTTATTGTTGTTATTATTTTGTATTTCTTGTTATTGTTGTTATTATTGTTACTGTTGTTATTGTTGTTATTGTTGTTGTTATTGTTATTTTTGTTATTGTTATTATTGTTATTATTGTTATCGTTGTTATTATTGTTATTATTGTTATTATTGTTATTGTTATTGTCATTATTGTTATTATTATTGTTATTATTGTTATTATTGTTATTGTTGTTATTGTTGTTATTATTTGTTATTAATGTTATTATTGTTATTATTGTTATTATTGTTATTATTGTTATTATTGTTATTGTTATTGTTATTATTATTATTGTTGTTATTATTGTTATTATTGTTATTATTGTTATTATTGTTATTATTGTTATTATTGTTATTGTTTTGTTGTTATTATTGTTATTGTTATTGTTATTATTGTTATTATTGTTATTATTTTTATTATTGTTATTTTTGTTGTTATTGTTATTATTGTTATTATTGTTGTTATTGTTATTGTTGTTATTATTCTTATTATTGTGTTATTGTTATTATTGTTATTATTGTTATTGTTGTTATTATTGTTGTAATTATTGTTATTGTTGTTATTGTTATTATTGTTATTATTGTTATTATTGTTATTATTGTTATTGTTATTGTTATTATTGTTATTATTGTTATTATTGTTATTATTGTTCTTATTGTTATTGTTGTTATTATTGTTATTGTTGCTATTGTTGTTATTGTTGTTATTGTTATTGTTGTTAGTATTGGTATTGTTGTTATTGTTATTATTGTTATTATTGTTATTAGTGTTATTAATGTTATTATCGTTATTGTTGTTATTGTTGTTATTGTTGTTATTGTTGTTATTATTTTTATTAAAGTTATTGTTGTTATTATTGTTATTGTTGTTATTGTTGTTATTATTGTTATTATTGTTATTATTATTATTATTGTTATTAATGTTATATTGTTATTATTGTTATTGTTGTTATTGTTGTTATTGTTTAATTATTGTTAATGTTGTTATTATTGTTATTGTTGTTATTGTTGTTGTTATTGTTGTTATTGTTGTCATTGTTGTTATTATTGTTATTATTGTTATTATTATTATTATTGTTATTAATGTTATATTGTTATTATTGTTATTGTTGTTATTGTTGTTATTGTTGTAATTATTGTTATCGTTGTTATTGTTATTATTGTTATTATTGTTATTGTTGTTATTTTTGTTATTGTTGTTATTGTTTGTATTATTGTTATTGTTGTTATTGTTAATGTGGTTATTATTCTTATTGTTGTTATTGTTGTTATTGTTGTTGTTTTTGTTGTTATTGTTGTTATCTTTGTTATTATAGTTCTTGTTGTTATTATTATTATTGTTGTTATTGTTGTTATTGTTGTTATTGTTGTTATTGTTATATTTTGTTATTATTGTTATTGTTGTTATTTTTATTATTGGTATTATTGTTATTATTGTATTATTGTTATTGTTACTGTTATAATTGTTATTATTGTTATT